>NC_136070.1:595601508-595781936 GCF_964261635.1 Lissotriton helveticus | reverse complement strand
CTAGAGATGTGGCCTAACGACCAGAGCTGCCATCTAAGTCACGTAAATACAAAACATGTTGCATTCCAAATGCTATAGGTGTCACATTCGCGAAAGTTATAACTATTGGCATTGTAAATGACAAAGCCATCAATTTAGCAATTTTAAAAACCAACAAATAAATAAAATATGTCATTTACAAGACCAATAACTCCAACTTTTCTAATGCGAGACCTATTGCATTTCCAATGCTTGTTTAAATTGCACTTGTTTATTGTACTCTTTATTTACTGCATTTTCGCCGGAATTCTAAAATTGTTTGGGGCTGACTTGGGGGGCTTGTAATTCGCCACAATACTCTGTGACCTACCTTCCTCCTTCGTTGGGCACAAGGGGCGGTAGTTGGGGCCATTAACAACGGGGCTTCAAGCTTTAAGAAATATATCAGGGACTCTAGCGTATGCTCCACCGGTCCACCACAGCGTTTGCTGATTGAGTGGAGGGAGCGCCACGCTACAGTTCACCCACTTCCGGTGGGACAGTCTAGGCTGCCATCTTTGAGGAAGAAACGGTCTAGTCTCTGCTATAAAGGCAGGATTAGAGCGGACGCAAGCTTAACAATACGGTCAGCTGCCAGCACAAGCTAGCCATTCTTCTTAACTTTTTAAAATTGCACTTGTTTATTGTACTCTTTATTTACTGCATTTTCACTGGAATTTTAAAATTGTTTGGAGCTGACTTGGGGGGCTTGTAATTCGCCACAATACTCTGTGACCTACCTTCCTCCTTTGTTGGGCACAAGGGGCGGTAGTTGGGGCCATTAACAACGGGGCTTCAAGCTTTAAGAAATATATCAGGGCTTCTAGCGTATGCTCCCCGGTCCACCACAGCGTTTGCTGATTGAGTGGAGGGAGCGCCACAGTACAGTTCACCCACTTCTGGTGGGACAGTCTAGGCCGCCATCTTTGAGGAAGAGACGGTCTAGTCTTTAGCTCCACCTGTCATAAATTGAGAGATGGACGCGGAAGAGCGCAGCGGGCGTGCCGGCGGAGCGCCAAAGGCAAGCCCGTCTGCGCCCGTCCACGCTCGTGACGCGATCAGCGCCAGCTACCCTGTCCGTTTGGAACCAGGTAGGCGGTATTCCTCTAGTGGCCTACGGGATTTAGATTCTAAAAATGGGTGTGACCACTCTTTGGATGTGGATAGAATCATGGGTCCGTTGACATGCCTGAAATGTAAGACACAGCTTCCCTTTCTGGCTAAGGAGAGGAGAGTCGAGATAGCCTAGGGAGGGGGCCCTCAGGACCTCATTAAGGGTGGTTTGATAAATGCCCGTTCATTAGGTCTCCATGCCCTAGAGGTCAGGGAGCTAATTATGAATAATGACTTGGACTTTTTTGGTAAAACGGAATCCTGGCTAAAAGAGAACTCAAATCCGGACATTGCAGTTGCTCTGCCGCCAGGCTTCACAATATGTAGGGTGGATAGGGAAAGTGGGAGAGGGGGAGGGGTAGCGATACTGCATAAGAAAACATTGCCTTTGAAATCTTTTTCGCTCCAAGGTATTAGTGGAGCTGAACATATGGGCTTTTGTTGTAGCATTACGCACACCTTTTCCTTCTCAGGAGTATTGGTGTACCGGCCTCAAGGTAACAGTAAGGCTTTCCTGCATTCTCTTGGGGATGCGCTTAGCGAGGACATGCTTAGGTACGCTAACTTTACTCTCCTTGGTGATGTCAATTTGCACTCTATCGATAGTCCAGGGGTTCTACCCTTTGTGGAGACAATAGAACTGTTGGGAATGGAACAAATGGTCCAGGGACCAACCCATAGGGCAGGGCATACACTGGATGTAGTTTGCACCAACCTTAGCACTCTTCAGATTGGAAAGCCATCCCCACAGATTTGGTCCGACCACAGCTTCATTCCACTAAACATCCTGACTCCGGGGAAGGGGCAGAGAGAAGGGAAATTAGTGTCAGGGCCTCCTAGGAAAGAGTGGCAGCGATTGTTAACAAACAACTTGCTACAAACAGTGGCACAAGACAAGGTTCCCACTCTCACAGGAGTTCCCGGGGAGGACACCAGCAGGTTCCATGCTTGGATGTCGGCGATAGGGGAGGAATTGCTCCCAGCCGGTCATCCAGCGGGATTAAGAAAAAGGAAACCCCATAAAGACCCCTGGTTCTCTCAAGAACTAGAAGAACTCCACCTGCAATCCAAGCAGTTGGAACGCAGATGGAGAAAGGGATATGAGGAACCCAATCGTCTAATCTTTAAAAAGTTCAGGAAAACATACCATGGAGCCATCAAGTTAGCAAAAAAGTCTTACTTTTATGACCAAATTACCAGGGCTAAACACAATCAAAAAGATATTTTCACAATCGTGAAATCTTTTATTGACCCTAATGGGTTACATGTTGAAATCCCCCCATCCCAAAAGCTATGCGAAGATATTGCAATATACTTCGATCAAAAAATTAAAGTAATTCAAAAGAACTTCGTGACCCATGACCATTTGGAGCCTTTAGAGGTACAGGGGACCCCTAATAGTGATGGCAGAGCAGGTCTCCAGGCTTTTGAACCTGCGACTCTTTCCCAGACCAAGGAAGCTATCTTGGCTTGTAAGTCAGGCTCTCCTATGGATGCTTGTCCACCGTTGCTATTACATCATATAATTGACATTGTTAGCCCGGTGATCAATGAGAATGTGAACTCCTCGTAAGACACAGGGACAGTCCCAGACGAATGGAAATTCGCCATAGTAAAGCCTCTAAAGAAAAAACCGAACGTTGACTCCTTAGGTCTTACTAATTATAGACCTATATCTCTATTACCCGTCTTGGGTAAAATCACAGAGAAAATTGTATATAAGGAGCTTTCAAATTACCTAGAAATATCAAAGGCTTTTCATCCTCGCCAATCTGGCTTCCGACCAAAATATTCTACTGAGTCGGCGTTACTTGAGAACTCAGACACCATCAAATTTATTTGGACGAGGGCAAGATGGCAGTCCTGATTCTTTTGGACTTGTCAGCGGCGTTTGATTTGATCTCACATAAAATCCTGCTCAATAGACTAAAAGCATGTGGCATATCAGATCAGGCCCTGGCATGGATTACATCTTTTTTGACCAACAGGACACAATCAATTGCGCTGGGACCATTCAGGTCATCTGTACAAGCCATTACCACAGGGGTGCCGCAGGGGGCTTCTTTGAGTCCTCTGCTGTTTAATGTATACATGGCCCCTCTTGTTTCCCTAATCTCTGATTATAGGATCAAGATCACGTCGTACGCCGATGATACCCAATTGGTCCTCTCTCTGGATAAGACCACCACTAATGCAGAGCAACATTTTAAAATCTGTCTGACGGCTGTGTTGCAGTGGATGAGGGAAAATCATCTCTGTTGCAATACCAGCAAGACAGAAATTTTACTAATTGGGAAAGATAATCCTTTTCACCCAAAGGATTGGTGGCCAAATGACACCACAGCACCGCCATCAACTGTGTAAGTGGCCAGAAACTTAGGCGTATGGTTTGACTCCGGCCTATCTTTCAAGCCCCACGTCTTGAAATTGACCGGGACCTGTTTTGGGTTTATAAAAACATTGAGAAAGTTTTTCAATCTGATTCCTCTGATGGCTAAAAGGATCGTAGCAGTGGCTCTTATATCATCGAGACTGGACTACTGCAATAGTCTCCTTGCGGGTATCAATAAAAACATCCTGAGGAGACTTCAGGTAGTCCAGAACGCAGCAGCCAGACTGGTATTGGGACTACCACGTAGGGGGGAACAACCTTTATAACGCAACTTTTAGCACGCAGTGCTATTACAACGCAGACTTTAAAACGAAAAGAATTACAACGCATTACACTGGGGGGCGCTCTAGGATAGGGAATAGTTTTAATTTACTATCCAACACCTTCACTAGTGTCCAGGGTGACTGGTGTTGGAATAGTAAATTAAAATATTCACTATCCAGCACCCTCCAGTGTAATGCGTTGTAATGGAACGCGTTTTAAAACTTGCATTGTTACAGCATGCATGGTAAAAGCATGCGTTGTAACAACGTACATCCCCACGTAGGGCTTCTGCTTCGCCACACTAAAGACCCTTCATTGGCTTCCGATCTGCAAGAGGATTCTGTTCAAACTTTTATTGATAACATTCAGAGCTTACCATGATCTTATTATTCCATTGTCTGTGCTTATACACACTGTACCTGTATGGAAACACCTTGTAAAGCGCTCTGATACTCCTGGGTCCAGCCAGCGCTATATAAAACCTCTTAAATAAAAAATAAATAAATGATCTAGGTCCCGGATATCTTGCAGCATTTAGGCTAGTCACCAGAGGCGGAAGGTCAGCGACCGTCCTAGGAGCCAAAGCTTGGAACAGCATGCCCAATGAGCTTAGAGCCACTAAACAAGAGGGGCAGTTCAGAAAACAGTTAAAAACGTGGATCTTTGGCCTACCGATTGATTACTGCCAAAAGCTTATCTAGGCTTATGTCACTTTCTTCACTTGTTGTGGTTAGCGCCAGTAGACTCCGTTAGGAGTGACAGTTTGCGCTTTATACATTCTCATTTCATTTCATTTCATTACCCCGAAACCATTCCCAGGATGCTTGTTTCTGGTCCAGGGAAGAACTATCTTGGCAGTTCGGTCTGGACTGTTCCCATGAGGTACAGGGTAAAGACTGATTTGCATGTGGCTGAGTCTGAACTGGGGTGGCGAAGTGAGCTAAAGAACGATGATGGATTCAACCCAGATCTGTGACTGGGTTTGAGCGTCTGAAAAGTTTCAGCGCTCCGTCCATCATCTCCTTGTGTTTGCTTTGTTTTCCCTAAGTTGGCAGGGTATGCCCGGACGTGGGTCCCTTGCTCACTTTGCCACTGGATTCAAGCTAGCCTGGCTAATGAGGGATGTTACCCCGAAACCGGTCCCAGGATGCTGATTTCCGGTCCAGGGAAGATCTGGCCTGGCAGTTCAGTCTGGACTGTTCCCATGAGGCACAGAGTCAAGACTGATTTGCATATGGTTGGGTCTGAACTGAGGTGGCGAAGTGAGCTAAAGAACTATGATGGATTCCACCCAGATCTGTTATTGGGCGTGAGTGTCTGAAAATTTTCAGCGCTCCGTCCATCATCTCCTTGTGTTTGCTTTGTTTGCCCAAAGTTGGCAGGGTATGCCCAGACGTTGGTCCCTTGCTCACTTTGCCACTGGATTTAAGCTATCCTGGCTGACGAGGGGTGTTACCCCAAAACCAGTCCCAGAATACTTGTTTCCGTCCAGGGAAGACCTGGCTTGGCAGTTCGGTCTGGACTGTTCCCATGGGCACAAGGTCAAGACTGATTTGCATATGGCTGGGTCCAAACTGGGGTGGCATAGTGAGCAAAGGAATGATGGATTAAACCCAGATCTGTGACTAGTGGTGAGAGTCTGAAAAGTTTCATCACTCCGTCCATCATCTCCTTGTGTTTACACATAAATTAGGGGCACATCAGATTAAAAACTGCAAAAATGCGTTTTATGGTAAAAACTGTAAAAACGATTGGGCTTTAGTGGCACACGCACTAGACCAAAAATGAAGATGGCAACAAATTAAATGCAGCAAAAAAAACACATATGATCCAGTAGGCCCTACTAGCTATCTCTCCGTGCTGAAACATGTGCAGTGTAATGTTAGCCCTCATTTTCAATTTGCAGCTGCCATTCCAACAACTACCATAGTGCCACAATCAACATACAGAGGCCCGAACCTTATCAGGGACATCTTACAGATTTTGGGGGCCCTGGGCCAAATTTATTTTTGGGGACCCCTATTAAGAACAGCTTTGAATTTATAATCCAATATCAGCTCTTTCATGCCCTCTTTGGCTACATCAAGGGTCATGTGCATTACCTCACGTGTAAATGCATCCCTGCTATTCGGGCACACTAATAGTGGTTCAAGGTTGAAGAAACAACCGACTCCAAATGTTGTTGTATAACAATTAATTCATTGTTTTAATACACATAAAGTTTCATGTTTGATGATGTCTCAAAGTTTTAGAGGGTTTCCAAAGGCGTACATTCAATCACAATAAAGTTTCAATAAATCACTAAGGGCTCCGATGCATTTCGGGCTGGGGTCGCCCTTTCTCAAGGAGCACTGTGAAAAGAATACAAAATACGGGCACATCAATGTATTAAAGCGGTAAACGTATGTATAGGTTGAACTACAAAGTGCTGGACGAGTGAGGGTTGGTTAGCATACTAGGTGAAGGTGTCTAATGCGCAAGCATGCATACCGGTTTATGAATTTCAAGCAGGGGTTGTGAGGGGTTAAGCTACGGGAAGTGAAGATTAACATGTATCATGCTGGAATACAGGAATGCGGAATGACTCATTAGTATGACTGAAGTGCTTTAAGTGAACTTGGTTAAGCGGATCTTGCGTGATTAAATGAAAGGTGACGGTGAAGTGAGGATCGAAAAACAGATTGAACCCCGTATGGAACCGGGACTTACGCGTAGCGTTGAAGTCCCGATGTGCGGTGACCTGAAGATAGAATGGCGACCGTTAGCGGTGTGACCTTACTAATGTGATAATAGTACGTGAAGAGGTGGTGGCGGACTTACGTTTGTGAAGATTAATCTCTCTTGGACGCGGGCTCATTCATGGTCGGGCTGTGGAAGCACCGGGGTGTGCGACTCTCGTTCAGGATCAGTCAGAGTGCTGCAGTGAAGCTGACTTGCGTAAACCAAGAGTGATAAGAAGAAGGACTGTGGGGTCATGCATTAGCGTGGCGGCCATATTGGAATGGTGTGTGGTGGATGTTAAAACGTGGAATTGTGGTGTTAATAAAGAATAATGCTGTAAAGGAACGTGCTTTGGTCCGAACTACTTATTCACAATGCGTGTAATAAGTACCACACAGGGTACTATAAATAACAATTAAACTCAAGGCGGTCGTTAAGACCGTACGGCTTCATGGCCTGGAGTCTATAAATCCATGATGTTTCTTTTTGCAGGAGTGTCTTGTTCGGGTCTTTACCTTCCAGTTTAGGTACCATCTCTAGGACTAGAAACTTCAGTTGCGCAATGTTATGGGTCGCTTCATTGAAGTGATTAGCAATGTTCGATTTGATGTTTTTAGTTCTGATATTGGACTTATGTTCCGTGATGCGGGTTTTTATCTTCCTGGATGTTTTGCCTACGTAGATCATGCCGCAAGGGCATTTCAACAGATAGATTAGGTTGCACGAGTCGCATGTGGCGTTCACTTTTAGTTTTATGTCGAAGCCCTTCATAGGGTGATTAATGGTGTTCCCTTTTATAATGTTATTGCAGTTGCTGCAGTGATGACAAGGGCGGGTGCCAGTGTATGTTACATCTTCCAGGATTTTTTTAGATAGAGTTTCTTTGATGTTTTGTGCTCTGGTGTAAGCAAAAATCGGGGTTTCTTTGAATAATTCTCCAAAGTCGGGTTCTGAAGCTAAGATGCGCCAGTGCTTCCTGATGATTTTTTTGTATGCTTGGCTTGAAGTAGAGTATTTACTTACAATTACCGTTCTAGCGTGTGTAGTCTTTGAGATGCTTTGAAGAGCTTGAGAGCGTGAAATTGCGGATGCCTTTGTGAGTGCCTCATCAATAACTTCTTTGGGGTAACCTCTTTCAAAGAATCTGGTGGACAAAATTTCCATTTGTGTATTGCTTTTAACTGGGTCTGACACTATGCGTTTTATTCTCAGCATTTGGCTGTAGGGCAAATGTTTTTTCAGGGAGTTTTGATGAAAACTTGTGAAGTGCAAAGTATTGTTCCGGTCAGTGTTTTTCCGATACAAGTCTGTTTGCAGGCCTTGGTTGGTTGATTTGATGAGTACGTCCAGGAAAGTAATTTCATCACTGCTGATGTTCCACGTGAGTTCGATACGATGATCTTTGGAATTCAATGACTTTAGAGATGTTTCTAAGTTTTCTCGTGTGTCCTTCCATACAAAGAAGAGGTCATCTATGTATCGGGCCCGATACATAGATGACCTCTTTGAGAAAACTTAGAAACATCTCTAAAGTCATTGAATTCCAAAGATCATCGTATCGAACTCACGTGGAACATCAGCAGTGATGAAATTACTTTCCTGGACGTACTCATCAAATCAACCAACCAAGGCCTGCAAACAGACTTGTATCGGAAAAACACTGACCGGAACAATACTTTGCACTTCACAAGTTTTCATCAAAACTCCCTGAAAAAACATTTGCCCTACAGCCAAATGCTGAGAATAAAACGCATAGTGTCAGACCCAGTTAAAAGCAATACACAAATGGAAATTTTGTCCACCAGATTCTTTGAAAGAGGTTACCCCAAAGAAGTTATTGATGAGGCACTCACAAAGGCATCCGCAATTTCACGCTCTCAAGCTCTTCAAAGCATCTCAAAGACTACACACGCTAGAACGGTAATTGTAAGTAAATACTCTACTTCAAGCCAAGCATACAAAAAAATCATCAGGAAGCACTGGCGCATCTTAGCTTCAGAACCCGACTTTGGAGAATTATTCAAAGAAACCCCGATTTTTGCTTACACCAGAGCACAAAACATCAAAGAAACTCTATCTAAAAAAATCCTGGAAGATGTAACATACACTGGCACCCGCCCTTGTCATCACTGCAGCAACTGCAATAACATTATAAAAGGGAACACCATTAATCACCCTATGAAGGGCTTCGACATAAAACTAAAAGTGAACGCCACATGCGACTCGTGCAACCTAATCTATCTGTTGAAATGCCCTTGCGGCATGATCTACGTAGGCAAAACATCCAGGAAGATAAAAACCCGCATCACGGAACATAAGTCCAATATCAGAACTAAAAACATCAAATCGAACATTGCTAATCACTTCAATGAAGCGACCCATAACATTGCGCAACTGAAGTTTCTAGTCCTAGAGATGGTACCTAAACTGGAAGGTAAAGACCCGAACAAGACACTCCTGCAAAAAGAAACATCATGGATTTATAGACTCCAGGCCATGAAGCCGTACGGTCTTAACGACCGCCTTGAGTTTAATTGTTATTTATAGTACCCTGTGTGGTACTTATTACACGCATTGTGAATAAGTAGTTCGGACCAAAGCACGTTCCTTTACAGCATTATTCTTTATTAACACCACAATTCCACGTTTTAACATCCACCACACACCATTCCAATATGGCCGCCACGCTAATGCATGACCCCACAGTCCTTCTTCTTATCACTCTTGGTTTACGCAAGTCAGCTTCACTGCAGCACTCTGACTGATCCTGAACGAGAGTCGCACACCCCGGTGCTTCCACAGCCCGACCATGAATGAGCCCGCGTCCAAGAGAGATTAATCTTCACAAACGTAAGTCCGCCACCACCTCTTCACGTACTATTATCACATTAGTAAGGTCACACCGCTAACGGTCGCCATTCTATCTTCAGGTCACCGCACATCGGGACTTCAACGCTACGCGTAAGTCCCGGTTCCATACGGGGTTCAATCTTTTTTCGATCCTCACTTCACCGTCACCTTTCATTTAATCACGCAAGATCCGCTTAACCAAGTTCACTTAAAGCACTTCAGTCATACTAATGAGTCATTCCGCATTCCTGTATTCCAGCATGATACATGTTAATCTTCACTTCCCGTAGCTTAACCCCTCACAACCCCTGCTTGAAATTCATAAACCGGTATGCATGCTTGCGCATTAGACACCTTCACCTAGTATGCTAACCAACCCTCACTCGTCCAGCACTTTGTAGTTCAACCTATACATACGTTTACCGCTTTAATACATTGATGTGCCCGTATTTTGTATTCTTTTCACAGTGCTCCTTGAGAAAGGGCGACCCCAGCCCGAAATGCATCGGAGCCCTTAGTGATTTATTGAAACTTTATTGTGATTGAATGTACGCCTTTGGAAACCCTCTAAAACTTTGAGACATCATCAAACATGAAACTTTATGTGTATTAAAACAATGAATTAATTGTTATACAACAACATTTGGAGTCGGTTGTTTCTTCAACCTTGAACCACTATTAGTGTGCCCGAATAGCAGGGATGCATTTACACGTGAGGTAATGCACATGACCCTTGATCCTATTGCCAGCGTTCCAGGACAGTAACGCTACCTGCTGGTGCACCTAGACATTTCCTAAAAATCCTACAAACCTTAAATACCTTCAATTCCTATCACGAAGCAGTGCGCCGTGCCAACCAACCCTTGTAAGCCTCTTTGGCTACATCACTGACAGTGCACAGGCACACATGTTCAAATTATAAGTGTGTTTACATCTATTATTCAGGGGACAATATGTTTCAATATTGTAACACAGCAGTAGCTCACTAACATTACTGCAAATAATCTCTGTGAAAGCATCCCATTTAGCATGTGTGAGGTCTTGTTTTGATCTAAAAGAAACTTTTTTATGGATGTTGCATGAAACATAAACAGAACATTTCTCAGCAAAATGTCTGGAATAGACTCTCACACATAACCCACATTAAAAATAATGTAAAGGAAAAAGGTATTCAAATCAATATGTTTAAGAATCATGTAAGGCCATAAGGGACAGAGCTGGCATTGTTAGGGGGTCCCCTAACAGGGGACCCCTGATAGGCTGGGGCCCTGGGCCAGAGTCCACTTTGCCTGTGCCTTAAAATGTCTCTGCTCTTTATATAACCTTGTCTTCAACATCTGAATGTGAAACAATCCATGCAGACATCTACACAAACCTACTGAGGGGTGCCAAAACAAAATACTGCTGAAGTGCACATTTTGCAGTGTACTAATTAGTGCTGTGCTCGGTTTCTTGCCCAACAGTTCGTAAAATATATGGAAAGGAGGATGGAACTGGACTGCAATGGTGAAACAATACAGAACAGCCACATTTCACATTAAAAAGCATGAATTTCATAGAGAAGCCTGCATACAGTATATGGAAAATATATAGACACAAAAGGTTGATAACGAATGGCCTGATAACAAAGTACAGTAATATCACAACGTGGTATTAACGATACCAGACTTAGGGCCAGATTTATCAAGATAGTTATTTGTGATTCCCTAATTGTGAATCACAAGGATTTGCAATTAGGGAATCGCAAAATGCCATGTATGAAGGTGTATAGTACACCTTTTGCGAATCCTAGGGTGTCGCAAATGACCTACCTCTTAAATAATTATGAGGTAGGTCGCAATTTGGGCCCCCCTAGGAATCGCAAAAGTCACAGGGATGGTGGCCTGCTGAGATCAGCAGACCACCATGTCTATGACTGCTTTTAAATAAATAAATCTTTTTTTTGTAATGCAGCCCGTTTTCCTTAACGATCAATCTGCAGTGACAGATGCATCTGTCACTGCAGATTGCCCCTGAGGTTGTTTTTTATCCTTCACTGGAAAATATTTCAGACCTCTACTTGTGCGGCCAATAGTTTTATAAGCGGCCACTACAATCTTTGCTAACTGGCGGGGATTGTCGGCATCGGGCAGAGCAGCCAAAGCATTCGACACCTGAAAGTTAACTGCATCTCCTTTAACATTGGAGAGAATGAGATCACTTACAATCTCAAAAGAACCACACAGGCGCATACCCAATTCCACAGCTGCCTCTGGACCGTGATCATTCTGAACACGTCTAATGATTTCAGGCAGGGCATTCATAGACGGGGTGCCGAAGCACCTCGTATAAACAGCCGCAAAAGTTTTTCCCCAGCTTTCACAGTCAGCTAGTTCAGGAGTAATATCCTTCGGTAGAGTAATCGTCAACATTCTATGTTTATCAGCAGGAGTAGAATTCGGAAAAACCGCCTCCAGTTGATCAAACTTCTCTGCTAGCCAGAATGGGAAGTCATCGTTGTCAACAGGACGCGCACCAAAAACCGAATTTACCATCACTGGATTGAGACGCATTCCGCCTCGCTCCATGGGAGCGGCCGCACCCCCCTGGGGACCACCAGGAAGATGTCGACCGATGTATTGCACTAAAGCACGAATCACGGAAATGGAAACTACAAGCCCCGTGATTCGGGTGCGGGGTAAAGCCACCCAACGCAGGCCAATTAGTACCTGGAATTGAGAGTGGACCTAACCTCGCACGGGACAAAGAGTGGGGGAGGGCGCCATCAAACCAAACTCGATGCTGCCAATGATCAATAGGTATTTCCAATGCCCTGTATGGCGTATATTCAGCCGGGACATCCGAGGCGGTGTAGGAGTGGAACAAACCAGAATTAGCGTCCACAGCCGGAAACGTAACCCAAGAGTAAAACAACTCGTAAGGAAACGCCGGATCTGCACTTACCACGAAAATCACAGCCATCCCATCTACTGGGACCTGGTACGTCTGAAGATGGTTGCGTACCGCTACGCGACTATGCTGCGCAATAGCCACCGCTGCCGCCATTACAGAATTGGAAACAAGAAAACACAAAGAATACTTTGTAGCACAACTGGGTAGTAATTCAAAGAAACCGCTTAAGTAAGAATCAAGCTTGAATAAAGACCTATTTCAAAAAATAGGTAGGTTTCACCAACACCCCGTTTTCCGGAAACGGACGTGAAGGGGTTAAGGCATGAATGATAAACTACTCGAGTGTCATGATATAAGACCACCGAAACCGTTGGGCGCCATGTTGCAGGGTTTCTGTACTCACACAGAACTGTGCACAGAGGAGTGGAACCTCGGCAAATTAGGATGTCCCAAAACTCACCTTAGCAACCAACTCACCCCTTACCGAGCTAGCTACAGTGTCTCATTGGACATATCAAACACCCAATGTTTAGACAAACCAGAACATGAACTTACAGTACCTCAGGGTACGTGGGACTCATGAACACTCTTTCGTTATATTATCATTACAAACCAGAACATGGAGTAAAGAAGACACATGTGCATTTGAAATGTTTATTTACTAATGCCGTCTTCTCAGGCGCAGTATCTTTGATAATACAAGTATACTTATTATCAGTAGCAAAATTATCAGCATAGTTACTAAGACATAAAAAGCGAATGGTGACAGCATGTTAACATGCTGTAATGAATAAGAGTTAACAACACTTATATCTCACCCTCCCTAACACATATATTATATTATTATCTAAGAAGGTCTCTTTGGGTTGTTTTAGGGCGGGCCCATACCTTAGTGTCCTAGCATGAAGGAATCACATCAGCATACACCAGCTCTCTCTGCATGTGCACCGCATCAAGTGTCTTAACAATTCTCGTGCAAAGCAATATCAATCCCGCCTCAAGCCCAAGTTGGCAAAGGCTGCACTTGTGTTATGACTATGAAGGCGTGGAGATCAGACCTCATAACAATTCCATATCGTGTTGCTCCTGAAACTTCAGCACTCTCCGTGCAGACATGTTTTATTAAACAAGACTGATATCAGAGCAATAACATATTATTCTCACATACACCACGGCAAACCACTAGGTTGAAAGCTAAGTCAACAATTAAGGGTCGTGTGCAGAAGTTGCAAGAAAGGAAAAATGGCGTTTAAATCTCAAATGTACCTATGCTAACTTAACACGATATAAGGATATATAGGAGCTATACAACACCCCTACTATGCTGATGACAGACCCCAGCGGTTATGCACTACGGGGCTCGTGTGCTAATGACGGCTGGGGGCCGTCATAAGCCCGCCCACTCGCGATTCTGCCGCACAGGCGCAGAATCGCGGCCGCATGGAAGGGGTTAAAAGAAAACGAGATGCTTTACAAAACGAAAAATGAAAAGTTTTCTTTTCATTCTTAAAGAGCAGGCAGTGATCCGTGGGACCACTGTCTGCTCTTAAAAATGATTTTACAAACATTCACAAAGGGGAAGGGGTCCCTTGGGGACCCCTTCCCATTTGCGAATGGGTTACCACCTACTTGAAGTAGGTGGTAACATGCGAATGTTTTGCAACCGCAAATGCGGTCACAAAACTTTCATACATACCAATGCGATTTGGTATTAGGAAGGGATGCCCTAAACTCGCCCCTTCCTAATATCGAATCTCCAACCCTTTGCGATTCGGTAGCAGGTTCCCGAATTGAAAAATTAGGCTTGCTGCATCGGAAGAGCAATTTTAGCGTCCGTAAACAGGCAGATAATGCGAATCTGCCCGTTGGCGAATGCAAAAATGCTTGATACCTCTGCCCCTATATCCTTGTCTCTGACGAACAATTTTGAATCACACATTTGGAATAGGGAATAATGTGGGGAAGTGGATTCGCCGCACCATTTTTCACCAGTTTTTCCTGGATTATGGCCCAATATATATTTCCAGTTGCTTTTTTGCAGATGGACATATGCCTGAAAGTACTAGACCACTTTTAATCATGTTTTGGTCAAATACCAGAGTTTTGGACCAAGATTACAGAGTCACATGGAATCACAACAAGGGTCGCATTATTTGAAATTTCAAAGAATATTTAAAAGAAGGTAAAGTTTAAGTAGCGCCATGTATAAGAAGTGCTCATCAACACTACAGTCTATTTTGAGCCCCTAGCAGATAGATTGCATGCTACAACAGCTCAAGTGCAGGTACTTGACGTACTCCAACTGCTGTCCTCTGGCTTATTGCAGAACACAAGTGTGTTAGTCTTTTCACAAACAGCATTCAGGGCCGGACAGGCCATTCTCTGACACTTTGGCAATCCACAGTGGCCTGGTCAGTAGGGGCTGTTTTCAGATCTGGATGGGCTGCCTTGACACATACATGAAGGACCACAAGCCCCCATTCTAGTTGCAGCCTCCTTCTGTGTGGGACTAGTATGAACATTTTGACAAGCTGATTTTGAGTTCCTTTATGGCCCTATGGTATTAGCTAGAGTTCAGCCACATATGTGAGAAGCAATGATGTCCATCAGAACATACAATTTGTGCCTTTCAAAGTAATGCTCCTGCTGCGGTCGGTTTACAGGTGCCTCTTCCTTAGTCAATATCCCACAGGTCATAAGTGTCAGGCATTGTACATGTGATGCATGCATACCACCTGCTGACGTGACACATGTGAACCAGAAATTGGAAAAAAACACACACAGCTATTTTCAGAGTGGGGTGCAGCCAGAGATCTATGGAAGCCACAAAGCCAACACATCTGCTTTTTACTTACACCGTCACCATCGGGACATGGAATGTGAGGACCAGGTATGAGATAGGCAAGACAGCCCACTGGCAGTGGAGACGGAAAAATACAGCCTTGCTCTGCTTGGCATCAGCAAGACCAGATGGACACAGTCCAGACAGAAAAGACTGGCTCCATGATGAATACTGGTGTATGGACACGAGGAAGAGAATGACCCACATACTCAGGGAGCAGCACTGATGCTATCGCCGGCAGCCAACAGAGTCCCAATTGAATTGGAATCCCATGGCCCCAGAATAATCACAGCGACCTTCCGCACAAAGAAAAAGAGGATCAACACAAATGTTATCCAGTGCTATGCACTGACAAATGACAGCAAAGAAGAATACAAAGAACAGCTTTACAACAGACTCCAGTCCATCCTGAAGAAATGTCATGAGAGAGACATCAAGAAATGTGTGCTAGTTGTTGGGTTGCACTCCTAATTGAATCCAAATGTAAACAATGTAAACAAACACATCATTTTAGTGTGCACTCTGTAAAGGTGATCCACCCTTCCCCCCCTATTAATTGACAAGACCAATAATCTGAGCAGATGCTCTGGAAACAGTGTGCACTATTAGAGCCCACAGAAGAGCCAATCAATGTATCTAAATTAATTGCATGTATGCATATCTTCAGCACATTTTTTCAAAACAATTACTGACAATATGTTTCTCAAAAGACAATAATTCAAAGGTATACAAAATTCTCTATACAACGAAGAAATATGAATACAGTCGATTTAATTTCAAAGACCAAATTCTTGACTCATAACACAGAATTCACGGATGATCATGATATTCTAGGTACATCCCAATGCATTTTAGGCTGCCAGTGAGCCCTTCGTCAGGGAAATCTATAAATCGAACAGAAGAAACGATTGTCTGAATATACACCTTATTCATATCAATCTTAATACAATTTAAGACAACCCCACACGTGAAGAAACAACAAATCTATGAGCAATTATAAAAAGCAAGCAAATTTTATTTTGTCGTTGAGACCTTTTGGAATTAAAGTGTCCAAAAACTGTATCCAGTGCGTTTCACGCTGTAACAATCTCTTGTTGTAATCCACATCCACTTGTTGTTGGACTACCTCCAGGATAGTAAAACTTATTTACGCGATAGTGTGATGACACTCACTCCAATTTATAGCCAGGGGCGAATTAAGAGATTTGGTTCTAATGCAGCTTTTGTGTTCCGTCATTCTTATCCTGACTTTTCTTTCGCTTTTATCCACATATAGTAAACCGCATGGGCACTTAATGATGTAAATCACCCCTTGAGTGTTACAATCTGCTGTGTAGTTCAGATTGATCATCTTCCCATTCCATGGATGAAAAATAGTCCTGCCTTCCAACACATTGTTAAAATGAGTACAATTGTAACATTTTTCATCCCTTTGTGCATGATCTCACCAGTTGTGATTTGTCTTGTCAACAATTCTCTCAAGTTGTGGGATCTTCTATATGCAAATATAGGTGGCTGGGCGAATATATCTCCTAAGTCGGGTTCTGTCTGAACCAACTCCCATCGTTTCAGAATGATTTTCTTAATCAGTGATGATTTAGTGGAGAATGTAGACACACAAACCTGTCGGAATTGGGTAACCTTATGCTGTTTCTTTGATGAAGATGATCTTTCCAAGGCTTGTACTCTTTGAACTGCATGATCAACTACTTCCGGGGAATAACCACGTTCCAAAAATCGCTTTTTGTATTCATCCATTGCACTGACACAACTATCAGCATCTAAAGTGATCCATTTTTATTTTGGTAAGCAGCGAAAATGGCAAGTGTTGATTAAGGGTTGTAGGATGGAAACTGCTGAATAGGAGTGTATTATTTCTATTAGTGGGCGCTTTTTATACACCTCAGTGCGAATCTGTGTCCCTACTATGATAATTTCCACATCTAAATAATTGAGAAAGACATCACCATACTGCTGGGGGACCTCAATGATGAGATTAATAGTGACAAAACTAGGAAGAAAGTAGTCATGGGCATCCATAGCCTTGGCAACATGAATGAGAATGGTGCAAGGCTTTTCAGATTTCTGTGCCCTGAACAGTCTGCTGATAGGCGGTAGTATATTCCCACAAAAAAGAATGTACAAGGCAACGTAGCTGTCACCAGACCATTCAACAGAGGATCAGATCGTCCATGTCTGCATTGCCAAGAAGTTCCAAAGGTCCCTGCAGGATGTGCGAGTGATGAGAGGAGTGGACATGGCATCAGACCATCACCTTGTTGTGGCCAGGCTAAAGCTGAAGAAAGCATAGATGCAACTGACAAACCAACTCCAGCCGTAAAATACCACCCTCCTCAAAGATGCACAGAAACAGAGTTTCTCAGTAACAAGTTTCAAGTCTTGCAAGAAATAGAGGATGACAGAGACTCAGTAGAAAGCCAATGGGATAAGATAAAAGAAACAGTGACCAGGAGGTACTGGGTCCCAACAAACATCAGCATAAAGAATGGATCTCCACGAGACTCTGAAAAATCCAAGTGAGAAAGGGAAAGAAAGCTGCAGTCAACACCAGCCGAACATGAGCAGAAAAAGCAAAAGCTCAAGGCGAAAATTCCCAAATCTACAAGGAAGCAAAGAAAAGCTTAATAGCACACAAGTGAAGATTCTTTGCTGGTCTTGCCACAGAAGCCCAGGAAGCAGCAAGCCATGGAAACTTGAAATTACTCTATGACATAACAAGGAAACTCTCCTGCAAATACATTAAGCCTAAAAGACCTGTTAAAGACAAAGCTGGAACGACAATCATGGGCAACAAAGGTAAACAACAAAACTGCTGAAGCAGCCCGTGCCACAGTCTCCACCAAACATCTAGCCAGCTGACAAGGACTTGCCAATCGACTGCAACAGACCAACCAAGGAAGAAATACGGCAAGCCATCAAACATCTGAGAAAGGGGAAGGCCGTAGGACCTAACAACATTCCGGCAGAGGAACTGAAGGCAGACATTGAAACATCAGTAGACATGCTCATCCCCCATGTTTGGAAAAATCTGGGAAAAGGAAATGGCGCCATCAGGTTGGAAGGAGGAATATCTGATCATGATCCCCAAGAAAGGTGACCTGAGTAATTGCACAAACTACAGAGGAATAACACTTCTGTCAAACCCAGGCAAAGTATTCAACAGAGTCCTCCTGAATAGAATAATGAAACAAATTACAAGACCAGCATGCTGGCTTTCACAAAGACAGATCCTGCACACAACAGATTGCAACACTGCACATAATCATTAAGCTGTCGATGTAATGGAACTCCCCAATATATATCAGCTTCGTCGACTATGAGAAGGCATTCAACAGTGTGGACAATGAGACCCTTTGGAAACCTCTTTGCCACTACGGTGTGCCAGATAAACTTATAAGAATCAACAGGAAATCTTCCGATAAAATAACCTGCAAAGTCTATGGAGGCAATCCACAGAAGCTTTCGAAGTGAGGACCGGAGTCATCAGGGCTGTTTGCTCTCGTCTTTTCTCTTCCTGCTGGCCATAGACTGGATCTTAAAGATATCTACAGTAGGAAAAGAAATGGGATCCAGTAGGCACCTTGGATGCAACTCAGTGACCTGGATTTTGCAGACCACCTGGTCCTACTCTCCCATACCTATCTGCAGATTCAAGAGAAGACCAACAACGTGGCAGCCACGTCAGCACAACTTGGCCTCAACATCCACAGGTGGAAAAACCAAGATCCTGAAGGCTAACATGGCATCACAACTGCAGTCACTCTTGTAGGCGATGCGCTGGAAGAGGATGAGGTCATCACCTATCTGGGCAGTGTCATAAACAGGCAGAGTGGCACAGACGCCGACGTCAAGGCATGAATCGGCAAAGTGAGATTTGCCTTCATTCAGCTAAAGAAGATCTGGAGGTCCAATGACCTAACGCTGCACAGCAAGATCGGGCTTTTTAACACCAATGTAAAATCTGTCCTTCTAAATGGAGCAGAAACGTGGATGACAACAGAGACCACCCTTAACAAAGTCTTGACCTTAAATAACACCTGTCTGAGGACAATCCTCCACATTCGCTGGCCAAACACCATCAGCATCAACGACCTATAGCAGCAGACTTTCCAACTCCCTGCTCATGAAGAAATCACGAAAAGACGCTTGGGCTGGATTGGTCACACCTTCCACATGCCTGCATCAAACACCACCAGACAAGCTCCCATCTGGAACCCTCAAGGGAAAAGGAGAAGAGGACAGCCAAGAAACACCTGGCGCATAGACCTCAAAGCTGACTGCAAGGAGATGGGGATGGGTTACACCTGGAGTCAGATTGAAAAGAAAGCCCAGGACCAGTGCTTAATTTGTAAAAAAAAAAAAAAAAGAAGAAGTGCCAGGGCGCTTCTCTTGCCCCTACCAGTGTTGCCATTGACAGTACTATCGCGAGTAGCCATCACACTTATACAAGTGTGACAATCCAGACATATACATTTAAATTACTAATATATTCCACCCAAGCTATTCTTAAAGCTTTGGGTAGCAGATATTATTGATTTTAATACATATTTGATTATCAAATAACAGCTGTTGTGCTCCTCATAAAAATAAGACAAACAGCACCACCGTGTGACAGGCTGTCATAAGAGCCAGTGTTGACAATAAAGTGCTGGTTGCGAGCACCGGAAACCATTGGCTCAAATTAAGCACTGCTTCCAGGACCCATGTTGTTTGTGGCAAACTGGTGGGAAGTTGTCCAGTGTTGTGGGGTGGAGTCCAGGGGACTAGGAAGGAATGGCACAAGAAACAAATGGGAGGGTGGCATGAAGGCGGCATAGCCAGAGATGAGTGGAGTGTCAGAAGAGTGAGGGTAAAACAGCACTTGATTTTTCAACCATGGTTCCTATCATGTAGACAGACCACGCTGCTGATGACAAATACCTGCCAGTGCATCGGGAAACTCTAAGGGTGGCAAACGGGCAGTTTAGAAGGGTGCCCTCTAAACACCAAATCATGCCTTTTGAGTTTAAGTGTGTAAAACATCCTCTGAAATCGTTCCTTCATTTATTGTACTTAAAAACAGATGGTACAATTTCAACTCGATCTGTTTTCAATGTTTTTTTTTTATATATTTCAGACAATAAATGTTGTTTATTGCAGCTGCTCTGTTTATTGCGGAGCACAGGACACCACATTTTACTAACTGGTGTATTAAGTTGATGTTCCTCTCAGGAGCAAGTCTGCACACACCAGGCAGCAGATATTTACACTTTCTCTTTAGCTCCACTATTTGCAGTGACGGCGGGCACAGGTAAGGGTGATGAAGCAGTGGGGCGGGGCAGGGTGCGGCGGGGGAAGTCGACAGACGGAATAGGTGTTATTTATTTATTTAATTATACCTATTCCGTCGTCTGTCGACATCCTCCCTCCCAGCCCACCCTGCCCACCATACCCCACCACACCGTGTTCACCTGTGGTGGCCGCGCTGACTATTTGCTCAACGTAAAAGAGGGCTGATGTGTCTAGCTGTAACGGGTCTGATGAGTAAAATTCAAAACATGTTGTTTCCTTATGAAAATCAGACCCAGGAGCAAGTTGTACCATTGCATGGCTATTTTGCCGCAGGATTTAAATCAGCCGAATTGTTGTCGCAGAGCTGACCGACTTCGTCAATCCCCTGCTAGGAGGTAATATGGGAGTTGAAAATCTCCCTAGCTAGCATTTCCATACCCCACACTTAAAAAGAGTATTTAGTATAATGTATGCTTAATAGCAGAGGGGCATGGCTAGCAAGCCAACATGGCAGACGCAACCTGCTAGTGCGCAGCAGTACATTCCTCTATTCTCCTGTCTAGGCTCCTGCATCTGAACCATCCACCCCAACTAATGCGCGGAACGGCACAGTACTCACCTGCTGCCCCTGCTGATACCTCTCGCCGCAGAAGTGCGAAAGCCATGGGACCACCAAGTGACGACCTGCGGCCTAGTCGCCAGGGACCCAAGCGTGCAGCTGAGTGCTTAATTTGTAAAAAATGAAGTGCAGGTGCTCAAATGTTTGTCAGAGGCCACACCTACTTTCTCTGGCTCCGCCCACTTCATCCACTGGCTCCACCCACTTACTATATTGGCTCCACCCACATTTTCAACTGGCTCTGCTAAAAGTTAGAGGTAATATATATATCTGGCTGATCCGAAATTTCAGCAAGGGAGCCTTCCTCATAGTAAGGTTTTGATAGGAGGGTCCCTTGCCTTGTGAACATTTTGAAAAAGATTAACTCAAAAGTGCATTTAAAGCACAATGTTGTAATAAATTAGCTAAAATCACTAATGCATTGAAAAGGGACCATTTCAGTGCTGTATGTGCTGATTTGGTGAGAAAGGAGTACAATACTGGGGTAGGGTATGCCATTTTTAACAGTCTATGAATTCTAAGGTACAACTTTTACATAGCTTATGTGCCAAAATGAACCAAAATGTTGTTAAAACACTCTAAACGGAGAAAGTGAATAACATCATGCAATGTACTTGAATTAGTCAGTCATCATGGCACTTCCAGATACATGATACATCTGCCCTTAGCAGGCAATTCTGGCTCTGAGTCCACTAACTCTCTTGTAAAAAGGCACCTGTATTGACAGGACTGGAGGTGGTCATGGGGGGTTATTAGCACCAAAATCATCCTGTACTGATTCCACTTCCAGGCAGCCTGCAACTGCGCAACAAATAGCCAGTGAGTGCATACTGCTGGCAACAACAAACATGATTGTGCATCGATTCGTGATGATCAAACTAGCCTAAAGCCAGGGCATCAGTAACAACATTTAAGCAGTGTGACTTCCGAACATAAAAAAAGTTAATCTGTAGGCCTCACCTGCGCAGATTTATTATCCATTGCTATTTGCTTCAAAAAAAAAAAACAGCCCTTAATGTAGTAGTGTAACTTAAGTCAGTCAGAACATTTGCGCATGTTGCAGCTTGCCTGGCACAGCCCCAGGCCGAACCCCCACAGATTTTATGATATTTGAAAAGGAAGCCGAATCCTGCCCTGCCCTGTAACCTGTACTGATTTCACCCAGGCAGCCCGCAACTGCGCAACAAATAGCCAGTGAGTGCACACACAACAAACCTGATCGTGCATCGAATCGATTCGTGATGATTAAACAACTAGCCTATGCCAGGCAGGGCATTAGAAACAACAACATTTAAGCAGTGTGTGACGTGACGTCCGAACATAAAAAACTTAATCTGCAGGCCTCACCTGCGCAGATTTATTATCCAGATTGCTTAAAACCAGCCCTTTAATGTAGTGTAACTGACTGCAACAACTAACAAGTAAGAGGTAGAAGATTTGCGCACCACACGCTGCAGCTTGCCTGGCACAGCCAAGCCCCAACCCGAACCCCCACAATTTTATGAGCGTGCCCGGCCTGAAAACGAAACCGAATCCTGCCCTGGGCCTGCATCTCATCCTCTACTGCTTACAGGCAGCCCACGGCACAACTGCGTAACAAATAGCCAGGCAGACTTGACTGAGTGCACAGTTGCACACTAAACATGATCGTGGTGGTAAGTGGTCCGTGGGCTACAGAGGTGATGCGCTGGAGTTAGGGTGGGGACGTGGTATCTATGTCGGGTGAGATAGGAGGATGCGCAGACTTGGGCAGGGTGGGTGAGGTTTCACCTGGAGGACGGCGTTTGAAGGCAGAGCCTTTGAGGTGATGGTCAGTGGACAGGGTGGGGTGTAGATGGTGAATGTTGAGACAGCCTTTGACATGCTGGACTGTGAGTAGGGTGGGTGTGGTGGGGAGTGGCTCTGCTGGGTGTGTGGGAATGCCGCCTTCGAGATGCTGGACTGACTGTGAGATTGGCTAAAGAGCTGGGGGGGGGTCTGTGCGCCTCTGAGGTGCTGGTCTGTGGTCAAGGTGGCGTAGATGATGGTCTATGTAGTGGGGTGGGCTGTGGTGCTGAGGGCACAGTCCTTAAGATGGTGGTCTGTAGACTGGGTGGGTTCAGAAAACGTGCACACTGACTGGAGGCGTGGGACCGCACCTTTGAGAAGTTGATCTGTGTGGGCAGGGTGGCTGCGGGGAATGGTCTGTGGGGAAGGTGAGCTATGAAGCTCTGAACTGCGGGGCGATCTGATAGGGTGTGCATGGCCTCTGTGTGAGACATGCATTCGGTCAGCCTTAGGTGCAAAGGGTGTCTGTGAGAGGGGGGGCGGTCTTCAAGATTCGGGGGTGTGTAGCTGCGCTGTGCTGCCAGGGTGGACTCCCGTTTGGTGCCGGTGTGATGGCTTGAGTGCCCTGCTCTGACGCGGGTTTGCTGGGGGTGGTGGGGGGAGGATGGGGTGGGGCTGTTCGGGGCACTGATGTACAATGTGTGCTGGTAACGCGCCTCGTGATGGAGGGGGCACTGCCTTAGGGTTGGGTTGGTTGGCTGACCTCCTTCGGGGGCATTCGCGGACATTCACTCATTGAGAGTGGCACACGGACGGAACATCTTTGTGTGCGTGCGTTGGGAATTAGAAGGTGTGTGTGGGGATGTGCAGAAGGAGGGACGTGCAGGGGGGGTCTATGACTCAGACAGGAAGGCATGGGGAGGGCCGTGGAGCCAGGGTCTGAGGCGTTGTGCCAGCCCATGCCAGCACACCCGGTTCACCGCTGCCCACCTTCCTCCTTCTCTGCCACTTCAGGCAGTATCTGTCTATCCTCACCCCACCCCTGTGGGTTCGGTAATCAGAGCCTGGTGATACCACCTCAGAATGGAAGGGTGGGGTGTTGGAATCTGCGACCAACTCTTCCCGCCACCGGGCAGTGCCCGCGCCCTCCACACCCCCAGAAGGCACAGCAGGCACAAAGTGTTGCCAGGACAGGAGCCAAAGTATTGTGCCAAGCAACGAGTACAAAAGATGGGGCTGAAACACCGCTCCGGGCACTCCCCCCGCCCAACCCCGTTTGGTAACCAGTGCCCGCCGCCCGGTCAGACTCCAGGCAGAGCAGGCCAATCATCTACTTCTTCATGTGATAATGTTGTGTAATCAATCATGTAATGATAACATGTTACATAACGGTAACCCGCCTACCCTCCCAACCACAATGATAATAAAAAAAAAACGTAATCCTTCCTGCGCGCCTGCGGCCCCCGGCCCCGCCGCCCCAGCCCAGGCCCTGCCCAGCCCTGCCTCGCCTCGCCTCACTCACCTCACCTGCCTGAGCTGCCTGCTGCCTTATTTCGGAAATTCGGCCGGCGCCGCCGGCCTACCCCCAGCCAGGCCATCTTGTCCCTGCCTGAGGCGCTGCTGTAGCAGTGGTACTAGGTAGACGGTTGGGTCGACCAATAAGTATTAAAACCCTGGCTGACTCACTGGTCTGGCCACCACCAGTAAATTAATGATAATTTTAAAAAAAAAACGTAATCCTGCGCCTGCGGCCCCCGCCGCCCCCAGGCCCTGCCTCGCCTCGCCTCACCTCACCTCACTCACCTGCAGTGCCGCCTCAGCTGCTGCCCTGCCTGCCTTATTTCAAATTCGGCCGGCGCTGGCCTACCCCCAGGGCCAGGCCCCACCGCCCCAGGCCATCTTGTCCCTGCCTCCAGGGCAGCGCTGCTGTAGCAGTGGTAGGTAGAGTCGGTCGGTCGGTCGGGTCGACCAATCACCAATCACACACAGTGTTAAAAAACCCGACTCAAGTCACTGGTCTTCTGGCCACCACCACCAGTAAATTAATCACGCTCACTCACTTCACGCCACGGTTCATTGTTCATTCAATCAAAATTTATTTCTCACCCCACTGCCAGCAGGCCTCTGGCCCCCGCCCTGCCCTGCCTCGCTCGCCTCGCACCCAGGTCCGGTCGCCCTCACCTGCTTAGCAGTGACGGTGAGCACTCGCAGTCGCCGGCCGCTCCCAACTCCGAGTCGAGTCTCAGTCCCCCGACTGACTCCCCCACCAGCAACTTTGGAGTTTGGGCGGGCGAGGGTCGGGAAGAGGTGCGGAGTGCGGACGTGCGGTTATGCAGGAGCGGGCAGAGAGAAAATGCGCGTGCAATGCATTTGCATGCAATCATCTGCGCACGCGTCACTTCCTCTGGCGCGCACAGCCCCAACCCCCGCAGCAAAGCCCTGCCCAGTGCCTGCCACTGGCCCCTGCAAGGCTGCAAAAAGTAACAAAGTTACAATTTCCAACGGCAAGTCCCGGACTCTCCCGCCCAGGCGGCGCCGACTGGGGCCCTGATCCGCGCCGCGCCTGGGGAAGTGGAATTCATTTGAGTTGACTTCTTCTGTCTTCTTTAACTAAGTAACTCCAGTCAGTGCCACTGCCTGCCTGACAGTAATAGTAATACACAGCAGCGCCACACTCTCTGTGCCTGCCAGAGAGTCATCACCACGCACCAGTCAGTGCGCACGCAAACAGAGACACGCACGAGTCTAAAAAATGAAAATGAGGCAGAGAACAGGTGCACTTTAATGCCGAGTGATAGACCCGGCCCCCATAATTAAGTGCCGGTGCTGAGCACCGGCAAGCTCCGGCTCAAATTAAGCCCTGCAGCTGAGGCTGGCATGCCGCAAACCTATCGATGGTGCTGTGATCTCTGTGGCTGTGCCGGAGACCCCAGACAGCACCTACTGCCTTCCCTGCCCTGCTAGCGTTCTTAAAGTCACTCAATGGCCTATTGGTGAGTCTCCCCCCGCCGCCCAACTCACCATCAGTGATTCGGTAGGAGCGCAGTTCGCACTAGGAAGGGCCCAACGTCCACCCTGCAGTCAGCTGTTTTAGACGCCAGAGGGCATCGGCCGGCGAGCCTACTCCAGTTCCTGAGGCGGCCAGGATAGCAGGCAGGAAGACGCCGCATTTCGGTGTGAAAGTACCAATCTTCACGGAAGCAGAACTGGCGATAGCTCCCAATGCCCAACTACCAGTACCCTCGCTCTGCCTTTAACCGAGCAAGTGCACCAACAGGGGGGAAAGGGGAATTGGAATAAAGAAGAGACAACTCCTTCTGTGACTGCCTCCCTCTCTGCTCCTAGGTAGTCTTCAAGTATTCCCAGAAAAGAGATGGAACCAGTTTAGGAAAGAGTTTTAGCCTCTCTTCGTATGATGCTTTAAAGGTGATAAGCTGTCTTCCTGAACCTGAAACTAAATAACACCTTGAGTGATTATTGCTGAAACAATCAGTAAGGAATTGTGGGTGTAGTACTTCTATCTTGCTATATATATATATATATATATATACTGGCGTTCTGTCTTGCCTCGGTGTGATATATATATATATATATCCGGAAAACCCTCCCGAAAGAAAGGCAGAGGCCACAACGGGGAACAATTTGAAGGCTGATTTATTGAAAGGTTTGGACGGCACTCCGGGCGTATGCATTTCCGCTGTGTAGCTTTGTCAGTGCCCAGCGTGGTACTCAGCAGGATGGTCGAGTGCCTGTCAATTAGTTGATAGTTCATACATTGCCTCATTTGTAGGACGCTCCGCCCTAGATGATGCCGGACAGCACCAATCACCGTGTCTTTAGAGTGCAAAGCACTTCTGATCCCAGCATGCAATGTAAAACCAGGAAAGGGCAGCCAAATGGAAGCGCGACCCTCAAAGTAGCGCTCGATCACTTCTCTCGCTGGTGCCGTGAACCCTTCAATGTGCAGCTTCCTCGGGTCCCCAACTGCATAACCTTCGTCTTCAGGGAACAGTTATACGGGGGAAAGTCCGACAGTGCGTCTCTCCCAATGCGGAGCTAGTGACTCCGACACCGCAGTGTTACTCCCTGTTGGCTGGCGTGGTCTGATCAGTATCAATAACTTGAAGAAGAAAGTCTCACACCGAGGCAAGACAGAACGCCAGTGTCGATCAGGCCAACTTGTCTGCAGGGGCCTCTGTAAATTGCCGCTGGCTGGCAATTATCAATGTCCGGAAAACCCTCCTGAAAGAAAGGCAGAGGCCACAACGTGGAACAATTTGAAGGCTGATTTATTGAAAGGTTTGGACGGCACTCCGGGAGTATGCATTTCCGCTGTGTAGCTTCGTCAGCGCCCAGCGTGGTACTCAGCAGGATGGTCGAGTGCCTGTCAATTAGTTGATAGTTCATACATTGCCTCATTTGTAGGACGCTCCGCCCTAGATGATGCCGGACAGCACCAATCACCGTGTCTTTAGAGTGCAAAGCACTTCTGATCCCAGCATGCAATGTAAAACCAGGAAAGGGCAGCCAAATGGAAGCGCGACCCTCAAAGTAGCGCTCGATCACTTCTCTCACTGTTGCCGTGAACCCTTCAATGTGCAGCTTCCTCGGGTCCCCAACTGCATAACCTCCGTCTTCAGGGAACAGTTATACGGGGGAAAGTCCGACAGTGCGTCTCTCCCAATGCGGAGCTAGTGACTCCGACACCGCAGTGTTACTCCCTGTTGGCTGGGGTGGGTCTGGTCAGTATCAATAACTTGAAGAAGAAAGTCTCACACCGAGGCAAGACAGAACGCCAGTGTCGATCAGGCCAACTTGTCTGCAGGGGCCTCTGTAAATTGCCGCTGGCTGGCAATTATCAATGTCCGGTAAACCCTCCTGAAAGAAAGGCAGAGGCCACAACGGGGAACAATTTGAAGGCTGATTTATTGAAAGGTTTGGACGGCACTCCGGGCGTATGCATTTCCGCTGTGTAGCTTCGTCAGCGCCCAGCGTGGTACTCAGCAGGATGGTCGAGTGCCTGTCAATTAGTTGATAGTTCATACATTGCCTCATTTGTAGGACGCTCTGCCCTAGATGATGCCGGACAGCACCAATCACCGTGTCTTTAGAGTGCAAAGCACTTCTGATCCCAGCATGCAATGTAAAACCAGGAAAGGGCAGCCAAATGGAAGCGCGACCCTCAAAGTAGCGCTCGATCACTTCTCTCGCTGTTGCCGTGAACCCTTCAATGTGCAGCTTCCTCGGGTCCCCAACTGCATAACCTTCGTCTTCAGGGAACAGTTATACGGGGGAAAGTCCGACAGTGCGTCTCTCCCAATGCGGAGCTAGTGACTCCGACACCGCAGTGTTACTCCCTGTTGGCTGGGGTGGTCTGATCAGTATCAATAACTTGAAGAAGAAAGTCTCACACCTAGGCAAGACAGAACGCCAGTGTCGATCAGGCCAACTTGTCTGCAGGGGCCTCTGTAAATTGCCGCTGGCTGGCAATTATCAATGTCCGGAAAACCCTCCTGAAAGAAAGGCAGAGGCCACAACGGGGAACAATTTGAAGGCTGATTTATTGAAAGGTTTGGACGGCACTCCGGGCGTATGCATTTCGGCTGTGTAGCTTCGTCAGCGCCCAGCGTGGTACTCAGCAGGATGGTCGAGTGCCTGTCAATTAGTTGATAGTTCATACATTGCCTCATTTGTAGGACGCTCCGCCCTAGATGATGCCGGACAGCACCAATCACCGTGTCTTTAGAGTGCAAAGCACTTCTGATCCCAGCATGCAATGTAAAACCAGGAAAGGGCATCCAAATGGAAGCGCGAACCTCAAAGTAGCGTTCGATCACTTCTCTCGCTGTTGCCGTGAACCCTTCAATGTGCAGCTTCCTCGGGTCCCCAACTGCATAACCTTCGTCTTCAGGGAACAGTTATACGGGGGAAAGTCCGACAGTGCGTCTCTCCCAATGCGGAGCTAGTGACTCCGACACCGCAGTGTTACTCCCTGTTGGCTGGGGTGGGTCTGATCAGTATCAATAACTTGAAGAAGAAAGTCTCACACCGAGGCAAGACAGAACGCCAGTGTCGATCAGGCCAACTTGTCTGCAGGGGCCTCTGTAAATTGCCGCTGGCTGGCAATTATCAATGTCCGGAAAACCCTCCTGAAAGAAAGGCAGAGGCCACAACGGGGAACAATTTGAAGGCTGATTTATTGAAAGGTTTGGACGGCACTCCGGGCGTATGCATTTTCGCTGTGTAGCTTCGTCAGCGCCCAGCGTGGTACTCAGCAGGATGGTCGAGTGCCTGTCAATTAGTTGATAGCTCATACATTGCCTCATTTGTAGGACGCTCCGCCCTAGATGATGCCGGACAGCACCAATCACCGTGTCTTTAGAGTGCAAAGCACTTCTGATCCCAGCATGCAATGTAAAACCAGGAAAGGGCAGCCAAATGGAAGCGCACCCTCAAAGTAGCGCTCAATCACTTCTCTCGCTGTTGCCGTGAACCCTTCAATGTGCAGCTTCCTCTGGTCCCCAACTGCATAACCTTCGTCTTCCGGGAACAGTTATACGGGGGAAAGTCCGACAGTGCGTCTCTCCCAATGCGGAGCTAGTGACTCCTACACCGCAGTGTTACTCCCTGTTGGCTGGGGTGGGTCTGATCAGTATCAATAACTTGAAGAAGAAAGTCTCACACCGAGGCAAGACAGAACGCCAGTGTCGATCAGGCCAACTTGTCTGCAGGGGCCTCTGTAAATTGCCGCTTGCTGGCAAATATCAATGTCCGGAAAACCCTCCTGAAAGAAAGGCAGAGGCCACAACGGGGAACAATTTGAAGGCTGATTTATTGAAAGGTTTGGACGGCACTCCGGGCGTATGCATTTCCGCAGTGTAGCTTCGTCAGCGCCCAGCGTGGTACTCAGCAGGATGGTCGAGTGCCTGTCAATTAGTTGATAGTTCATACATTGCCTCATTTGTAGGACGCTCCGCCCTAGATGATGCCGGACAGCACCAATCACCGTGTCTTTAGAGTGCAAAGCACTTCTGATCCCAGCATGCAATGTAAAACCAGGAAATGGCTGCCAAATGGAAGCGCGACCATCAAAGTAGCGCCCGATCACTTCTCTCGCTGTTGCCGTGAAACCTTCAATGTGCAGCTTCCTCGGGTCCCCAACTGCATAACCTTCGTCTTCAGGGAACAGTTATACGGGGGAAAGTCCGACAGTGCGTCTCTCCCAATGCGGAGCTAGTGACTCCGACACCGCAGTGTTACTCCCTGTTGGCTGGGGTGGGTCTGATCAGTATCAATAACTTGAAGAAGAAAGTCTCACACCGAGGCAAGACAGAACGCCAGTGTCGATCAGGCCAACTTGTCTGCAGGGGCCTCTGTAAATTGCCGCTGGCTGGCAATTATCAATGTCCGGAAAACCCTCCTGAAAGAAAGGCAGAGGCCACAACGGGGAACAATTTGAAGGCTGATTTATTGAAAGGTTTGGACGGCACTCCGGGCGTATGCATTTCCGCTGTGTAGCTTCGTCAGCGCCCAGCGTGGTACTCAGCAGGATGGTCGAGTGCCTGTCAATTAGTTGATAGTTCATACATTGCCTCATTTGTAGGACGCTCCGCCCTAGATGACGCCGGACAGCACCAATCACCGTGTCTTTAGAGTGCAAAGCACTTCTGATCCCAGCATGCAATGTAAAACCAGGAAAGGGCAGCCAAATGGAAGCGCAACCCTCAAAGTAGCGCTCGATCACTTCTCTCGCTGTTGCCGTGAACCCTTCAATGTGCAGCTTCCTCGGGTCCCCAACTGCATAACCTTCGTCTTCAGGGAACAGTTATACGGGGGAAAGTCCGACAGTGCGTCTCTCCCAATGCGGAGCTAGTGACTCCGACACCGCAGTGTTACTCCCTGTTGGCTGGGGTGGGTCTGATCAGTATCAATAACTTGAAGAAGAAAGTCTCACACCGAGGCAAGACAGAACGCCAGTGTCGATCAGGCCAACTTGTCTGCAGGGGCCTCTGTAAATTGCCGCTGGCTGGCAATTATCAATGTCTGGAAAACCCTCCTGAAAGAAAGGCAGAGGCCACAACGGGGAACAATTTGAAGGCTGATTTATTGAAAGGTTTGGACGGCACTCCGTACCTGTAAATCAAGTAGGGAATTCTGAATAATGCAAATCCAAAAAGATATATATATATATATATATATATATATATATATATATATATATATATATATATATATATATATATATATATATATATATACATATATATATATATATATATATATATATATATATATATATATATATATATATATATATATATATATATAAACAGTCTGTACAGTCTTGAGGTCGTTGACTTTGTCTTTGTCTCCTAAGAACTGCCGTGAATTTCCCTTTACATGTTCTCAAAGCAGGAAAGGTTGACGCGCAAAAAGGGACTGGGAAGGGAAGAAAGGACGGGAAGAAAAGAGGAAAAGCGCACTAGGGTAAGTCCAAAATCTTTAGAAATAGGGGTGCGAAGCGCAGCAGAAAGCAAGTAGCGTGGAGGACTGCTGAGGTGAGAGCATGTAGTTATACGCCTTACTTTAATGTCTCTCTCTCTGACGAACGACTCCTTCAGCCAAAGGTCAAAACTACTTCGTAAGTTCGTTGAAGGATTTACTGCGGGCAACGACCTCACCAGAGCTGTAAGATATCTCCTCTTACAACAACTCCGTGAAGCCGCATTAACTCAGGAAATGTAGAGGAACTCTCAGCTAATTATCTACTTTAACTATGAATTACCGCGCCTACGCTCATAAAATGTTATGAGGAGGAGCGGTGACATGAACTGACTCTGACTAAACTTCAAGTTGAAGTGCGCTGCGGGGAGCGCGCGCACGCGTCTTAACAGTCAGTGGCCTCACAGGTGTCAGGAAAATGTGCTTAACAATGCAGTAAACTCGGCAGCCATCTTATTGTGTGCAAGATCCTTAATGAATGTTCTCCCAAAGTTTACCCATACATGGTTTCACAATGGTTCTAACCTTTTTCTTGCTCTGGTGATTTCTTTGACCAACTGAAATGGCGCCTACTATATTCATGACACTCGGGACCGACTCTGAAAGGGCCTACCTGCTGTGCGGACCAACACCGGGATGGCACGCTCTTGAAGTTTGTGCGAAGCACAGTGGGGTGCTGAGGCGATTGGCCTGCCTCATCCTACCTGCACCAGCGGAAAGTGAAGTGCCTGCTACGACCGCCGAAGCGGCAGAAATAGCGGGCGGGAAGACGCCGCATCTCGCGTCTACACTTGTAAAGGCCTGCCTGCCTGCTGTGACAACCAGGCGGGCCACAGAGATGCGTAGCCCACCTCATCGGAGCGCCCCTGGCTGCCTGATGCCACCGAACATTATGCCCTGAAGTGCCTGCGCCATGAAGATGCTGTTGTGATCAGTGTCTACTCCTAGACGGCCTACCCACGTGGCGTGGCACGGACTTGATCCTCGGCGCCGCTCCTGGATGCCTCCTGCCGCAGGCAGCCTGAAACACGCTGTTGCAGCTGCTACTGATGACCCTGCCTCGGCAACAGGTACGCCGCTTGCCGCCGCCTGCTCCCCGCTTCATGACCCTGGGCCTTCAACCTACTTTCACCACCCTTCACACTGACGCCCTTCATATGGACCTCCTTTAGCAGTGGCTTACTGAACCTCCTGCTGTACTCGAGGTCGTCTCTCAGCCTAACAGAGAAGCCAGACAGGCGCCAGTACAGTTACATGCCTCACGCTCTCCTCACTGACGCTACTCGCCTGGAAGCCCGAGACTGTCTGCGCAGCACCCTAAAAGACCGTCCTACCCGCTTTCCTAGATCACGGAGTTCGTATCGTGGTCCCTACTATGCTGCGGCGCTGAGCACTCAAGACTGTTAGCCTGGCTTCCGGCTGTAATTTAAGGCCCCCTGCACACCCACATCTAAGGCTTTAATCCTCCTGTTACTGACACGGCCCTGGGGAGGTGTACATAATTGGCCGCGGGCTGCGGAAACTGACACCGCAGTGAGGTGCCACTGCTCTTGACGCTACTACTACTCACGCAGTTGCAAAGTGGCGGCGACTACACAGCATAGAAGACACACCATGGAGCCCTCCTTTAACCACTGACCCAATTGGGCTCTTGTCACTGGCCCTTAGGCGAGCGCCCGCTACGGTAGAGCTGCCACCACAGCCCCCTCAGCATGCAGCCACTCCGGTGGACTTGACATTAATCCTCCAGGTGTCGAGGAACTGATCACCCCAACGTCCTCCGCAGAGACTCCACCTTGTCGACACTTGCCCAGGAGACGCGGCCAGCTAATCAAAACCTGTGCTGCGTGACACCAGTTGCAACGTGAGCCATCGGTGCGCTTTGACGCTCAAGATTTACTAGCCAGTAGATATTGCAGGTGCTTCAAACCGTGGGCCATAACCACAGCCCACAGGGACACACACCTGCCATCGCTAGACATCAATGTTGTCCACCCAGAAGCTCGCCATGGGTCGCCTCCGTACAAATACGCAGCAACTGGCCGTGAAGACCAGCCTACCCCACTTGTCTCCTCCAGGAGATGAGGGAAGCGCTAACGTCTCGGGTGTTGCACCAGCAGCTAAACTGGACTCAGTGCTAGCGGCCGTCAAGAAAATTGGGGCTGAATTGGACCAGACCAGGACATCTCTTGAGACACGCATCAACAAAGTCACCACAGACTTCACTTTATTGCGAGCCAATCACCATAAGCTGGTGGAGAAAGTCCAATCACATGAACACTCTCTTTCGGAACTCAAGCCTGTCACCCAAAGTCACGCTGCAGCACTACAGGACATCCTGGACCGAGTGCATGCGCTGGAAGACCGAATTGAAGACTCTGAAGCGCGCTCCCGCCGCAACAATGTCTGCATGGTGGGCCTTCCGGAGGGTGAGGAGGGCCGGACCCCGGAACTTTATGTGGAGCGTGGCTGAGGATTCTTTTACCTGCGGGGACACTAACTGTGCACTTCGTAGTGGAACTCGTGCATCGCGTGCCGGCACACAGACCACCCACCGGAGCCCGACCGAGGCAGTTCCTCTTTAAACTTTTCAACTACAGGGACCGCGACGCAGTCTTGCATGAAACTTGCAAAATCTCCAATCTACAGATAGGTGGCAATCAAGTCATGCTGTTCCTGGACTATAAGGCGCAGATACAGAAGCGGAAAAGCACCTACACTGATGTGAAACATCAGCTGCGGGCTTTGCGACACTCCAACGCAGAAATATCCAAGCCCAGCCGCAGAGGACCCCACCACCCATCGTGGACATCGGAGAAAAGCAGGGGATGCAAATATGGCAGTGGCAGCACCGGATCCAGAGCAAAACCGTATAGAGCGCCGCGCTGCCCTGGAAGTGGCAGCGTTGCTGGGAACACACATGTATCGTGAGAGCCGTGCAGCAGGCTCCTCGGCATCCGCCACAGCCAGCGGATTTTCCACTCCCAGACCTGAAGAGCTAGATGGAAAGCTGTCACCGGACATCACACTGCAGACCGCGCATGAAGTCATATGAGTGCGGTAGCAGCAGCGGGACCAGACTAAATTGCTGCACAGGCAAGTAGAGACTATCACATTACAATTGACTGACTTCTTGAGTTACCACTAATGCTTTGACCTGTGACATGCGTGCGCACCCCATAATGGCTATACTCACCAAGGTGCCCGCAGAGCATAGCTGTACATCAGCGCGTGGGTAGAGACACGGGTGAAGGATCCGCGTCATGGAGGGATGCGTGGTGCTCCCATGTAGGCGCACATTCCATCCCCACACCAGTCTCTACACTGACATTGTTATGGCCATTGTTGGGCCAGATATGGTTTGGACGAGCCCCACCCGGGTGTTTGCCCTAAATGTTAGCAAAGTTCGATTCACAGCCTTATGTTTTTTTTTATGATTACCTCAAATACCCCACGCACGATACAGATCCATAGCTCAGTGGCACACCCCACCCCACCCCACTTAGACCGACACACTAATCTGACATGACACAGGTACAAGTATTCACGTGGAACAGACGTAGCATGCAGACACCTACGCAACGCTATTCTATCTTTTCATACTTGCAACGCCGGGAAACACACATGCTCCAGGAATCACATATGTCCAAACCTGAGTTGGAGCGCTTGCGTAAACGATAGAGAGGCCAAGTATTCGGCACCACGTACTCAGCACATGCGCGAGGCACACTGATATGGGTCAGTGCGGGAATCCCGTTCATTAGTGAGGACAAGCTATTATCCTGGTTGATCCGACAAGAACACGCACACGCCCCAATAGGGTCACTCCGCTGTGCCGCAGGTCAGTTGCTAACCACGCAACGAGACTTATATGAGGCCCTGACGCAACACAACGCCCGCCTTTATCAGTCCCAATGTCGCTGCAATGAAGAGGAGCCGGCGCTTTTCCGTGACCCCTTACAGCTACCTACAATAACAGAGGAGCATTACAAAGTGCTCAATTATCAGATATCGCAGGAGGAGATTGGTGCGGCTATTCAGTCCCTAGCGATGGGGAAAGCCCCGGGGCCAGACGGGTTACCATCCGAATATTACAAAGCATACCAGATCTCACGGGTGCAGCGCCTTGATACGGTATTTGCTGCTGCCCTAGACACGCAACAACTCCCCCTTTTGATGCGCAAGGCGCATTTGGTTTCCTTACTGAAGCTAGGCAGAGATCCAGAGGAGATGGGTTCCTTTCGACCCTAGGCCCTGCTCAATACAGACTATAAAGTCCTTGCAAAGGTACTGGCTGACAGGCTAGCGCAGGCAGTTTCAGGATTAGTCAACATGGACCAAAATGGCTTTGTGCCAGCGCACAACACTTCCCTCAATCTATGCCGCTCCTTCCGAGTGGCCACCTATGCGGTAGAGGAGTGGCCCAGAGCAGGCTGCCTCGTGTTGGACCTAGAGAAGGCCTTCGACACCCTGGAGTGGCCTTACTTGTTTGCGGTACTCGCAAAATTTGACCTAGGCCCTAGGTTCATTCCCCTAGTGCGCCTCCTCTCCACTGACCCCACTGTGAGAGTCAAGATAGGCCCCTACATCTCGGACTCCCTCCCCCTGTAGAGAGGCACATGCCAGGAGTGCCCCCTGTCCCAGCTCCTGTTCGCGCTCGCAATGGAGCCATTAGTGGAAGGGTTGTGCGCCCAGTTTGCGGATGGTGTAACCCTGGGAGAACCTACTCATCAGGTGTCGCTCTATGCGGACGACCTCCTTATTTATCTAAGGGCCATTGATTGCTTTTCTGCCCATCTAACTCAGCTACTTGGGGATTTTGCTGCGCACTCCGGACTGAAAGTAAACGCAGGTAAATCTTGCCTTTACCAAACAAAGAAAGATTTCCCTTTTGTAACCACGGTTTTATCTTATAACTAGTTTGCACTGAACCATGAAGATGTATATTATAACATTGAACCTTTACACCAGAACATTGAAAAAAGTATACTTTATTTCATCAATTGCAAAAAAGACCTGCTTCAAATTGCAAGAATGGGAAAACATTATACAAACTAAAAATAAATTAAAAATCATTTATAAAATGGTAGATATTTATCAAAAATTCAAAATATTAACATTGCAAGTACATTTCAAGTAAATCGTGGATGCAGGTACTGTCACTAAAGTACCCAAATCAATTTGTTCGAGATTCCAAATACTTAGCAACCTCTTCTCTATTTATATGGTTTTCAAACATGTAAAATAAAATTTTCACAAAGTTATTGTTATACAAAATCCAGTATATGTTGACGCGTTTCAGTGTATCTTTATTTTCTCAACACCTTCTTCAGGACTGTAATTATGTTCACTAATTGCTCATCATTTTTCATAAAAATATATGGCCAAGTTGTCTATGAAATGAAATTCATTTGTACTTGTAAAGCGCACTTATACCCCAACTGGGGTTTCCTGGCGCTGTACACATAGCACTGTGGAACCCTTCCTGGCTTTACCCCGTGAAATGTCCACTCCTGGGCACCCCCAAGGTGAAGCCAGGCATCCCAGCGCTGTTGGGGCCGTTGTGGAGATTAAGCAAGCTATTGCCCAGAGTTGCAGAGTGGGACCCATGATTAGAATAGGCACCGAGGCAAGTATTATCAGGTCCGAGGAAATTGAGCCCAAGACCCGCCGAGACAGAAATTGAACCCTGGTCCTGGGCCAGACCTCTGCATCAGGGTCTGCCGCTCTAACAATTGAGCCACACTTCTCCACGATACATGCAGTTTTGCAGATCTATTTGTATGTTCACCTTGTCTGTAACTTTTTCAAGAGAACCTTTAAATAACATTGAAATCAATAAAAATTAGATGACTCGGTCAAGCTTTCCTCTAAAGTTTTTGTGCCCTAAAGTCCTTTGTTTTGCATCTTGGACATTATGGGCCCGATGTAGGTAAATTAGATTTACCGATTCATAAATACCGAATTTTACCCATTCGGTATTCATGAATCGGTAAATCTAATGTAGGTAATTTTTCGGTAAAAAATACCGAATTGGTATGATTCGGTATTTACCGATTCTGTAATTACAGAATCGGTATTTGTCATTGATTCCTATGGGCCTTGAAGCCCATAGGATTCAATTGCAAATACCGATTCGGTAATTACAGAATCGGTAAAATTACCGAATTGCCAAGTAGGACAGGGTATCACTTTGACACCCTGTTGCACCCCTGTTTGTGGCTTGTGTGCCATGTGACACACATACATGCCCTTAGGGCATGTATGTGTGCCACATGGCACAGGTGTACATGCACAGATGTGCATGTACACAGGTATTCGTTATTTACCATGCAATAGTATTACATGGTAAATAACGAATCGGTAAGGGCCTGTGGCACTATTTTCAGTGCCACCTACATATTGATTTACCGATTCGGTAAATTTACAGAATCGGTATTTTACCGAATCGGTAACTTTACCGATTCGGTAAATATACCGATTCTGTACATTTTAAGGCCGCTACATCTCCATTTGCAAATACCGGTCTGTAACGGCCGAAATCGGCCGTTACCGACCGGTATTTGCCGACCTACATCTGGCCCTAAGTTCCTTTATAATAATTGTTCTCAACTTAAAATTAAGGTGCTTTTTGTCTTCCTCGAAGCTTCAGATACGTTCAACCAGTCTTTCTCAATTAGAGTGGTTCTGGAATCCTCGTTTGAGTATTTTGCAGCCTTCCGTCGGGGTTTCCCAATCACATCCATTGAAATCTTGCCTTTGCCCCTTCAGCTCAGCGATCCAGGACTAGCCATAGGTGGCACCCTGGTGCGTTGGACGCCCGATACGTTTTGCTATATGGGACTCCAACTTTACCACCAATCGCAAGATTTATACAATAGGAACCTCGGTAAAGCAGTGACATCCATTAAGTCACAGAGGGGCTTCTGGAGCACGCTCCCATTGGCCATGACAGGCAGGATAGCACTCGACAAAATGGTGGTCCTCCCACAACTTCTATACTGCTTCACGGACCTGCCCATGTATGTCCCTGTCGCGTTGTTCACAACCTTTGAGAGACAACTCAGAGATTTTATCTGGGGTAATGCTAGACATAGGATGACACTGACAAAGCTGTACCAACCCACAGACCAGGGCGGGCTGGCAGCCTCCTTTTATCGAACACTTCTACCTAGCCTCTCAACTGCAGTGGATAGTGCGGTGGCTCTCCGATCGCAACAGCGCAGATAGAGCAACCACGCAGCCGCCTTACCCCCTGGAGCACATAGTCCGGTCGTTTCACCCTGGGACACAGCCACGTCCACCAGAGCCTCTACTACTTGCAGTGGCCTACCTGTATTTTTGCAGAAGCTTGTTTCTGACGCGCAGCGTAACCCCATATGCACCGGCGATACCCCTAGAGGGCACCCCCAGCAGGCACTTAGTACTGACGGCACTCATACTAAGGGAAGGGCATGACAAAGGTGTCCACACCCTGGGGGACCTATACCAGGACAGGGTACTCACACCCAACGCAACCCTCGTGGGGGAGGAGGGGCTACCGCCTAGGCAATTCCTCACTCACCGCGCGCTGGTGGCCTCACTCACGGCAAAATGGGGAGATATCACGGCAGAGCTGCGAACGCATCTCACCATTCAATATCTACATGTCATGGGACGAGGCAGGCACTTGGCACGCTGGTTTGCGGTCTCATTCCAAACTCACGCGGCACTCAGCCTTGCCACACTCCGCCACAAGTGGGAAGTGGACCTAGGTAGCCAGCTCACAGATAAGGAATGGGCCGGAGTGCTCGAGAGCCCCACACGCATTCACAGGAACATGCGCTTCAGACAGATACAGCTTTATATTATCCACAGAGCATACCTCACCCCTGCGAAAATCAATCAATACTTTAACCGTGGAGATGCAGCGTGCCCGTGGTGCAGAGAAGAAGGGGCCGATCTACTACACATGTTTTGGGCCTACCCCAGGGTGGGGGAATACTGGAGGGACATGGCCACTCTACTTCACAGAGCACTGTGAGGGAGCTGCCCTTTACTTGGCCTACATATTTACTGCACAAATTTCACATAACCCCTAGCACGAAGGTCACGTCCAGATTTATAGATCTGGGACTGATAGTGGCCAAACGACTGATCAGTTAAAGATGGAAAGCGCTGGACCCTCCGCACATACAAGCTTGGCGTTATTCTATGCTTGCGTGGGCCACAGCGGAAAGCCTCGCTGTTAAACGCGAGGAGATACTGGGATTGCTTAGGGTCCCCATTGCCACATACTGGGACACAATCTACCTCGCACTGCAACACAGCACGGGTACGCTGACCACGGATTTTTCTGACACGCCAGTGTTTGGCAGCACTTAGGGGCATATTATGAAGGGATTTATCTCCGCTTTTTTGGCTTTAAAAGCCAAGAAAGCAGAGATAAAATTATCTCCCTATCAGCAACAGGGTGCTAACGTGCAAATTTGCATGTTAGCACCCTTTTTCTCTACGGCTTCCCCTTGCATCTCTAATGAGATGCAAAGGGGGCGTTCCAGAGAAAAATAATGGGAGAAATGTTGTCAAGCGACATTTCTCCTATTATCAAGGATTTCGCTAACACTGTTAGTAATAAAAAAAGCACTGCTTTTTTGACCCCATGTATTTTCCTGACTTTGCCTATGGAAGGTGGATATCATGGCTAAGTTTGTGAGCCCCTATCATCAAGCTAACGCCAAACTTCGAGAGATTATCGTTGGTTTTCCAGCGATAATCTCTCATTTGGCAGTTAGTGCGAGGATCACTTCTGAGATAAACCTTGCTAATAGCAAGTTATCTCTGCGATAATTTCCGGCGATGCTTAGCGTTAAAAAATTCGTTGCTAAGCATCGTTAGCGATAAATATCGCTAATCGTTGGTAATATGCCCCTCAGTCCCGTAGGTAGTAACGGCGTATGCGCTGCGCCGATCTCTTACTGGCGGACACAAACTGCCTGTGGCACTCAACTGACACACACTCTAGACATGGGGTAACAGCCAGTCGCTGTTAAACGAGAGAGCTATGAGTCATGCTGCTTATGGACGCAAAAAGGGGGGGAGGGTGCGGGCTACATGTTTGTTTGCATACACTGTACATTACTCCTTTTCATCTCTTTTACCCCTTTTCTTTTGTATGCACCGTTCCTAGTTCCTGTGGCTAATAGTGAATCTTTTATTGGCACTCACTCACAGCTAAGCGCCAGTGCTCCTACTGGCTTCATGGGACAGTACCTGCATGTGTGTGCGACAACGGACATTCGCCAACATTTATGCCCTGGCAGACACCCAATATGTGGACAGCGATGTGGTCATTATGCCTTCCTACTCTCCTTCTTTTTCAGTCTCTCACCTCTCGCTTGTCTTCTAGCCCAGGCCGTACATGTATCTGTCAATCACATGCTTGACCACTTTGTACATAACTCCAAGCGAGAGCTGTAACAATATTATATGACACTACTGTGCCTTATATGCTGATTGTGACGGCCAACACTGCTTGCTATTTCATATGACTTATGCTGTACTAATACTAAAATCCAATAAAACAGATTCACCAAAAAATGTTTATGCTAAATAGCAGCAGTTCTGGTAGTCCGAGTCTCATAGCCATTCCTTCCCCTGTTTTTCAATTTATGAACTCGTCAGTGTGCTCTCTGATTTCTGAAGGATAATGGCCGATTGAGGCGGTTGTGGGAAATGGTGTTCATTATTGGATTGGAATATATTATGATAAAACTGCTTACAGTTTAACTGCTCCCTGCGTGCCATACATTATATTACTTTATAAGTATGTCAAAAGAATCTCAAATATTTATTTTTAATAATTAGTAGGCCCATTGCAGAGGGGAGAAAAATTCAATAGCCCTGTTAAATAAGTGCAGGTGCTAAGCACTAAAACCACCGGCACAAATTAAGCATGCCCAGGACATAGATGACTGGGGAGTTCTGGTTGATGGCTTATACTAAGGGAGGGGTAGTAGGCATAAGTAAGTAAGCGCTGCCACCAATGTTACATCACTGAACTCATGGGGATCGTGAGTACCCCAAGTCTCGCACAAAGAGCAAGTGTAGCAAATGAGCCACGCCCATTTGTGGTAAGCGTGTAGCACGTCGCTGGTGATGTATTTTGGAGCACATTGTCACAACTATATTATTAAAGCATGGTGTGGTAGTGCACTGTCATTTGTTTTATTTATAAAGTTTTATATAGCGCGAACTTGATTACAGACCGTATTCTTCATTGAAATGGCCAGTAAATTTGCAGTCTTCTTTTTACTAATTAAACTTTACAGTACATGAATGATAATATGTGGAAATCAGGTTCAGCACACATTTGTCATTTCAACATCAAGTAACTTGATTTGTTTTGATCCTAGTAAAATCTGTGTTTCCATCACAGTTCAGAATTCCAAAAAGCGCTTTTTCGTTTGTGTTTTCCTAACTGCTGGTATATTTTTAAATATATGTACAGTTCATTATTAGGTATTTGAATTTTGTTGTGTGTTAGAGAAAGATTAAATCCTGCAGCCTTTCCTCTCTCATTGGCAAGATGGTCACTAGTGCATTTTACAAAAACCCTCTCACTTTGCAGTCCCTGAAATAAAAGCAAACACCAATTTACATGTTAAAAGAAAAAGAAACAGTTTTGTCAGAAGATATAACCTGACATATGACCTATGTCTTTAAGAAACAGAAGCAATGTGACTAGATAAAAAGCAAAATGTAATGACATCTGTATTGCTCATTCACCTTCAGAACTCCAGCACACATACGTGCCAGCATTTTTGAAGAGGGAGATTCTGGAACAAATGTGAGAATGTATTTTTCCGTTGACTTCTATTGAAGCAGAGGCAATTTCAGGCGGGGTACAGGTAAAATAAAGCCATATTTTGCTTGAAAAATCTTGAGTCTCCCCTCTGAACCAGGTCTATTGGCATGTATGAGCACGGCCATATTGGGGGTAATGCACCCCTACCTCCGGCGCCTATGGTTTTCACCAAACCAATCAAATTGGGCAACTTCTTTTTTTCATTTTGCTTAAGATATTTAATTGCTGTGTGCTTGTTTTGTTCTTTATCTTTTACATTTGAGTACACTGCTGCACATGGTGTGCCCTACCCTTGTTTAAGTAAAATGATAGATAATATAGTTTCGTATAAGTACCTAGATGCCACAGAAAGGATGCTGCTTACAGCCTATGTACAGTTATAGTTATCTCGGACAGGCAGCAGAACATGTGTAAGGCTGTAGGTTGAATTACACCAAAGTCTTTTAAGTGGCTTACGTGCGCCGCTGAACAGTGAGCTAATTCCCAGGTGATCCTTTGCAAGGTCCGGTAACTGCCCAGGGCTGAGTGGGCCAGTCACTTGTACCAGCAGGGGCCGCAGAGAGGTTAAAACCTGCCTCTCTAAGGTGTTTCACTGACTATCCATCAACCAATCCTTACAAAACTGAGATCGTGTTTTTTGGCCACACTTATGGAGGACCTTCTGGTCGAAGGACGCCCTTCTCCCTGGCCCTCAACAAGGCACTGTAAGGAATTTAGGAATTAAATTGGATAGCGCCCTTCCCTTACGACCACAATTCCAGGCACTGACTGGTTCTTGTTACGGGCTGCTACGCACGTTGAAATAATTTATTTCTTCCTTTCTTTTTTTCTTATGAAAATCTTTTTATTAAGTATCTAAACAGGGTCTGGCCGTACAGTTATTAGCCAACATTTACATCACATTAATATTAACATTACAGTTATCCTCAAGTAGCAATATTACACATCGTATATACAGACAGCATTGGTAACTGATTCAAGGGCAATATTACCCACACTAAAACAAGTACCCCCCTCCCCCTCCCTCCCTGCCCTCGATCCCAACCTATAATTTACAGTCCTCTGTACTGCGTCCACTTTCCCCACATGTTATCCCATTTCTTAGGGCAGCCCCTACCCTGGAACACTACCTTTTCAGCACTGCAGCACCAATCCATAGAATTGCTTCATTTCTTGCCTGTTAAAGCGAAAAAAATCGTGATCCAAGTCTTGATAACTTTCAGATTGTAATATGGAAATGCACTATACTTGGGCCTCCCAGATTATCTTATTAACAGACTTCAAGTGGTGCAGAATTTGGTGGCTCAAGTCCTTCTCAATCTTCCCCTGAGAACACATATGTCCTTGCATTTGAAGCCACTTCTTCCGCTTCCTATTAAAAAAGGATCTTTTTAAAATCCTTAGTCCTTGTTCATAAAGCGCTGCACGATACTGGAGCTGGCTACCTTTGAGACAGAATTTGTGACTATGTCCCTCCCACAGTGGTTAATTTGTAAAAAAAGGAGTGCTGGGGCTCTCGTCTGGAGGCAGCTTGCACCAGCCCATCTCTCCTGTTAGCGCCGCCTAAAACATAACCAACTACTAACCATGAAATTGGGGAGAGGATGGCCAGAGCTGCCTGCTTCCGAGCTGGGGAACCAGGCTCGAGTCTCAGCATTGGCTCAACAACGTGTGATTCTGGGCAAATCACTTAATTTTCTTGTGCCTACCATAAATGAATGTGTCCCTAACTGGTGCTCATGAAAAGCGCCGGTGTTGATGATTGATGAGCACCAGAAACCACTGGCTCAAATTAAGCACTGCCCTCCCAGAAGCCTACAGTCCTTCTTTGATCAACTGACTAGCGTTCCAAAAATCTGCTGGGCTACAACCGGTGGCAGGTCTATTTCCTATCTTGGACTAGCCTCCTGGAGCAAACTTCCTTTGGAGCTACGTTCCACAAATGAGCAATCCATCTTTAAGAAAACTTTGGGCCCAGGGCCCAGTCACTATGCCCAAATTCGCAAATACTCCTCCCCGGACCTCAGAATGCTTCACTCTGCCTCACTTAATCCTGGCCCCACAAGCCTGGCATGTCTGCTTCACAACAACATTTGTCAGACACAAGACTCGATCCCCGAGGTCAGGTTGCCCATCACTCTTGCCCCCAACAACTTAACCAGGCAATTATGGAGCACAAAGACATATCAATTCTCTACCTCAACACCTGCTCTCTAGTTAAACACCAGTTGGAAATCTTCGACCTCCTTGACTCAGAAAGACCTGACATTCTTCTGATCACCGAAACGTGGCTCACCTCGGAATCCTCACCCTACATTTTAGCTGCCCTACCTTGTGAATATTATATTCTGCAAACTAACCGCCCGCCTGGAAAGATAGGCGGCGGAGTAGCGGCCATCTTTCACAAGAATCTGAGTTTCACCGCCCTCACGCCACTCAACCTTTCCGCTACAGATAACACTGTGATAAAACTCGAGTCTAACTCGGCCCGCTCATATGTATACTATCCTACAGACCCCCTCAGTACATGCCCCTGTTCCCCCACTCTTTAGGAGAACAAATCGCACCCCTAGTTACTAACCACACCAGAATTCTCCTGATAGGGGATTTTAATTACTGGGCAAACGACCCTCACGGAGGGCCACACTACACTGAGCTGACCGAATCACTAAAAAACATGAACTTCACCCAACAGATCTTCTCAGCCACCCACTCAAAAGGTCACACTCGAGACCAACTCTGGACCACCAACTTGGTGGTATCAGCCCTATCTATCACGCCCTCTGTATCGTCTGACCATCACTTGGTAAAATTCTCCTTAAAGCACTCACTCATTGGGAAATTGTCCACTTTAAGGGGGCGTATGGTGAGAAAATGGAACTCCATTGACAATAATGACTTTATTGCCACACTGATCAACAGAGCTCCCCTTCCCACACCCGACATCAACCTACATGAGGAATCCTTCTTGACCTGGCTCCTAGCGGCCAGAAACTCACATGCCCCACTTAAATAAATCAGACTCACCCGCCGGCATGAGGCTCAGAGATGGTTCTCCCCCGACCTAAAATCACAAAAATGCTCCCTCTGCCAAATAGAAAGGAAGTGGAGGCAGGACTACTCTCTAGATGGTAAAACTACCTACGTCCAGGCCTTGAAGGAAAACAAAAAAGCCATCTCCACAGCTAAGGCAGCTTACTTCTCTTCAAGAATCCTTAACTCCAACAACCAAGCCACAGAAATATTTGCTATAGTTGACAAACTGTCAAATCCAGAGAGAGTTCTAAGCAAACCCAAGCCGTCACAGGCCCTCTGTGACTCTCTGAATAAATTCTTTATTGATAAAATCACTGCCCTCAAAGCCAGTATTCCCTCTAGGACAACGGTAGAAATTACCCCACCCACGTCCAGGAACCCCCACTCTCTGGACTCCTTCCCGTCCATTGACACAGAGACCTTGAATAACCTACTATCTAAAGTCAGATCTGGCTCTCCTCTGGACCACTGCCCCCCTCACGAAAGCGGCCTTCATGGCTTTCACATACCCAGCTCTCGCCCTCCTAAACCACTCCCTGTCCCAGGGTTGTGTCCCCAATGCTTTCAAGGAGGCTATACTAGTCCCCCTCTTAAAGAAAACTAGCGCAGACCCTCATACGCTAGCAAATTACCGCCCTATTTCTTTTCTCCCGTACTTGGCCAAGCTATTGGAAGCCCACGTGGCAAAATGCCTGTCCAACTTCTTGGAACAGACTGGACTCCTCGACCCTAGCCAATCTGGTTTTCGGCCAGTTCACTCTACGGAAACAGTTTTTCTGGCGGTACTTGACTCCTTACGAGAAAATGTGGACAGAGGCAATCCCCAGGCCCTGGTGCTGCTTGATCTCTCGGCTGCATTTGACATGGTCGACCACAACATACTGGCGGACTGTGGCAGCGAGGCAGGCTTCCAGGGTCCAGCCCTTGGTTGAATCAACGCCTTCCTAAAAAACCGCACCCAGGCAGTCCGCATCGGCCCATTCACTGCCCCCAAACTAAAAGAAACTTGCGGGGTCTCACAGGGTTCCTAGCTCTCCCCGCACCTATTCAACCTCTACCTTCTCCCATTGATAAGAACTCTGAAGGAAAGAAGAGTGACCACTATCAACTATGCAGACGACCTCCAACATATGTTAACAACTGATAACTCTCCTCAGTCAATATCCGACTTTCAATCCACCATGACATTCATCCGTCAATGGATGGACCACAACCATTTAAAACAAAACCCTAGCAAAACAGAACTGATACTGACGGGTGGAGGCCACAATCAGGGGGGCCCACAAAGCTGGCCTAGTGATTTGGGCTCCCCCCCACCTCTTCCACATCAGTAAAAAGTCTAGGGGTCACCATAGGTAACGACCTGTCCCTAAAAACGCAAGTAGGCACGGTGATCTCCGCCTGCTTCCTTCAGTTACGAAAAATCAGAAAGATAAGCAGGCTACTGTCCCAAGCTGCACTGGTACAGGTTGTGATAGCTCTGGTCTTATCTCGCCTATACTACGCAAACGCCACATACCTGGGACTTCCACTTGGCCTTACTAGGAGACTTCAGTTGGTACAGAACCAAGCGGCCTGACTAATATACAAACAGACCAGGTGGCAACATGCTTCCCCTCTTCTCAGGAAGCTGCACTGGCTCCCCATTCCCCAGCGTTGTGCCTTTAAACTTGGCTGCCTGGTGTTCAAATCCCTAAACGGCCGCAGCCCCAGATTCATCGATAATCTGATCATCCCCTACACTCCCTCACGAAACCTCCGCTCAGCCCAACTCCATCTTCTGACGGTGCCTACCTTCAAGCTGAAGCGCCAAGGGGGATGTAGGTTTGCGACCCTGGCCTCACGGTTGTGGAATTCCGTCCCCCTAGAAACCAGATTAAGCACCAACCTACTTAACTTTAGAAAATCTCTCAAAACGTGGCTATTCACACAAGCTCTGTTCCGGGTTGGCTACCCCCTAGTCTTCTCAGCGCCAAGAAACCAACAGGTGTACGAGCGCTCTACAAATCATTGATAACATAATATAACATAACATAACATGGCTTTTCCAACAAGCTTAATAGGATGATTTATGTTTTGTAGGTAGCCTCTGATCCTGCGCTGGGACACTCCTGGGAGTATCTGTGCACTTTAATAAATATCATATCATTATCATCAGAGTGGTTGAGTAGACCCTCGCACAGAAAACGTGCTGTGGACCTTAATGCTGCTGACTTGATTTATGTATTGTTGTAGAGATGGCCCTGCAATAGCACCTAGAACCCAACCATCAGTAAACAAAGCTTTCCCTCAGTTTCCAGGCAATTTACATCAATCTCTCTGGCCTTCGGACTGTGTACAAAGGCCTCTTTAAATGCATGTAACTTTGTCCGGATGTACACACTACACAGTCTAGCCATGGGCCACGCCACCACCTCTGTTCCCACTGTTTTCATTCATTATTACTCAACCAAGCAGTACAGACAAGTCTGCAAATGCATCTCAATTCAACCTTTCAGAATGCAGTGCTCTGCGTGACCTTGCACCTCAGATCTGGTCAACATTCAGTGGCGTAGCTAGAGCTTCTGGCGCCCGGGGATATCCCTCAGATTGACGCCTATGGCAGGTAGCAGGGGGGGTTCTGGGGAAAAATGACATCGGGGGTGGATTGACAGGGTTAAAGTTACGACGCCACTCTCGACTCCACTGCATTAAAAAGAACGTGAAGCAGCGGCGTATACATAGAGCAAACATCGATGGTCAAGTCTCAGTTGATGAAGGCCCACCTGCACTAAAATGGTAGCTAAACGCATAAGTAAATGTATCCCTTTCTCCTCTTTACACCACTCCATACTTAACTGCTGCTACAAGACACAGCAGTAAAACCACTCGTTAGACATCAAGCACAACACCAAAACAACTACCACATAGGTCACACTGTACACCCACACTCTACCAAACAACAACAGTATTTAGAAACGTAAGCAAAGCTATAGCTATCTCCTTTTTGCTTCACTCCATGCATGTCATTTAAGAAACACCCCTCAGGTCCATATGCATGAAACCAATGTCACATAGGCCACACTATACACATTCATTCTCTGGACTAGCGGGCACCTCGCCGCTGGCCGCCCCCAAAATAATGCCGCCTAGGGCAGGCCGCCGCCACCCCCCAGCTATGCCACTATCAACATTGTGGAGCTTAACAATGCACATCAGTCTGGACATGCAGGACACAAACTCTGCAAATGTGCTGCAGTTCTTTCTATCTATCTTTAATTAGTCAGCAGGAAGTGCTTAAGCGTTACATTGAGAAAATAAAAAAAATCTTATTTATAGCGTTTCCTAAAAACATTTGATGAAATAGAACAATCAAGAATTAGTACTGATGAATCCAGAATACAGTGTTATCTCATGACACCCCAACAAGCCTCTGATCCTTGCCTGACCTAGAGTACCCTCCTGTATCAAGACTGGCAAACCCACACTGCTTTGTAAATGCCCTCAAGATTCTCGTACGCTTACAGGCTTATTAAGACTGGAGTTACGGACTCGGCCACATGGTTTTTGGCCATGACTGTTTCACACACATTTGCTTCCCTTCAATCCTGCGTCTTTGACTTGTTACCATAATGCCTCACCTATAACTGTTCAGGAATATTTCCTCTCAGAGACGCATTTGCTTTTATGGCCAGCTCGATCTTTGCATATTTTTCTTGGGTTGCAACATGAAAATTGCCAGCTAGCTCAGCGCTGCATTGTGCTGACAAGACTTTTAGCTTTAAAAAAGTCCAAAGGACGAAACACGTGTCAGCTGCTTCTGTTGTTTGTATGTATCAATACTTGGAAATGTTGAAATAATAAAATCACATATGAAAAAAGAAGAATTGTTTTGGACCATACACGTTCATTCATTTCAGATTACCAGTGTTAAATTATCTTTACTAGACGGACTACTATTGTGTGCTTCGGAACTTATTATTGTATAATTTTGGCCCAGAGTTTTAATTCTAGGCATTTGTGCACCCCAGGTGGCTGGGTGGCTAGTACCGCGACAGCATCACCAGTTCAGACTATTACTCATTTAGTTACTACTATATCCTGGACTTCAGTCAATAGATGTGCAATTTTTGATTGGCAAAGCCACCAAATGTTTGTGTCGCTACATTAATGAAATGGCCTATAACAGAGATCAGCCTTGTCACCTTTTTTATAAACAGGAGCTATCAAAGATTGAAACCAGGAGTTAGGGAGACCATGTATCAAGTCACAGTTAATAATGTTAGTGAGGAATGGAGCCCAAAGCAAGACTTCTGTTTAAAACATATCAACTGGCACACCGTCTGGGCTTTATTTTTAGAGGCCTCATTTATCGCCTCTGTTACCTCTACCGTAACCTGCATATGAGAATCTACGAATGCACTTAGGGACATGGCTCGGTAACACACAACCAGAAAGATCATATAGCCCCTCAAAGCGACTAACCCAATTGTCTGCAGGGATATGAGCACACATTATATTTTCCTGAGTGGGTGGAAAAGGGGGCGGTTAACAATGTCCTAAAAGAGGGCAAGTTTGTTAATCCACTAGCATACCCCAAATGGTCCCAAGACTCTTGCTGAAGCACCCTCTTTCTATCTTTACATGCTTGTTTATAAGCTGCTCTACAAACTGTCACCTCAGTCTTAACCTATGTTGTCTTTTCAAAGCACTGCTCAGATCACAATGCGCTTTTGAGCAAGAGTGATCAAATCAACGACATGGAGTAGCTCGAGTGAGTTTAGGTGGTATACTCAAAAGTTTCTTCCCATTCTCAAAGATCGACTTATATGAATTCAAAATTGCCTGAGGTGTGGAATGACTGCGAAACAGATCTCAAAATCTGCCAAACAAAGATTCACTAGTTCCTTATGAAATCAGCTGGGAATAACTTTGTCGCATCTTAATCTTAATCCCTGATCTGCGACCCTCACCTCACTAAAAACCTGCTTGGTGACCATGTACTATACAGACAGAACCAGCACCTATATATGTATATTTCTAAATATGTATATAATACAACAACCAATAGAGCTAAACATCGCACTGCAACCAGAGACAATGAAGCCAATTCATGAGTGTGGATTTCTAAATGCCCCATATTTCTTGCAACAACCACAGACAACTGTGTAAAACTAACGCTGCTTCACTGTATTTAGAGGCAAATCAACCATATCAGCACTGTGCTCCCACCACAAGCAGCCAAGCCAAGTCAACATTGCCCCATTCCAAGACAACCAACCCAGGTCAAAACTGCTCCCTACACAAAAGACTAGTGTCCTGAAAACCACCAAGGTTATCTTTCACTCTGCTCCAGTGAAAGTCATCCACCAAGCAGGCAGTAGCAAAAATGTGGGCACTTTTTTATTATGGTGATTGCAAAGCTCAGAGCTTGGGCTGCTTGCCTCCTTCTTTGGAGTAGGTGGTTGGGTTGGGACTGCCCTTAATTGTCCTGGAACCTTTAGAGTCTGTTAAGGAGCACCTCCTTTTTTAATCAATCCACTCCGGGCAACTCCCTCTCTTCAAGTTCCTCCAGAGGTCTAGTTCTTAGAGCACCAAGCATGCATCCTCTAGGATTGGGTGATGTTAGGTGTAGCTGACTCTAGATTTCTAGATTTTCTATTCTAAAAAATTATAGACATTCTAGAATGAAATCTCTTCCACTGTCCCTAGTATAGGATTTATAATGCCCCCAAAGAGTTTTAACCAGTTCTCCAATTGGTGTGGAAGACAGACACTAAGGATGCACTTTAAAGGCAGAAAAAAGCAACATATGCCAGAATTGCAAACACTCATCCACAAACATAAATATGTCTGAAACTATTATTTAGAACAAAATAACCGACTTAATAATAGCTGTATAACCAAGCATCTAGAGAAAAGACTACTGAGGGGTCTGATGAAAAACTGCTGGTCAGATGGAATAATTGTAAAGAAGTTATTGTTCGTAGTATTGATGACCTATCTTTCGTCGTCAAATGATCTTTGACGTGTGATACTTTAAATTGGGCACCATAACGTTATTGGGGAATTTTAATTTTGTTTCACAGGAGGGTTGGAGGGGGCATTCTGGGGTGTATAAGGGGCAGTGAATGCAACACAGTTGTTGAAGCTGTATTATTCCTTGAAACATTTATTATCACTGGCAATTCTAGACAGGGGTCAGATGGGGCCCGTACCCCAGCTCTTTTTGTTCTGCCCCCCTGGTGCCCACCACCACAGCTTCTGAACTTGCCAGGACATGACACAGGAAAAACAGACACTGCCTTTCATTGCATAGCAGTGTTGTTTGCTTAAAAACTTGAAATGTGTTTATATATCTACATTTTCATATTTAGACATATACACACATACAAAGTCAGATTTAAACATTTTAAGCAAACATGTACACGCACACATGTGTGCATGTGAATATGTATGAATATGTATATATATATATATATATATATATATATATATATGTTCTGGAAAAAATAAATTTAGAGTTACAGTACAGTTAGGTATTGTAATAATATGAAAAATAATGTTTAAAAACAAAACACTCAAATGCACCACTTATAGTTTACTGAGCTAACTATAAATTGCGCCTCTGCTACACACTGCTTATGACCTGACATATTACATCACTCATGACATGTTAAATGATATCATTGATAACATCACAGATGACTACTCAAATGGCATCACAGATGACAACACTCACTGATCACATCATTGATTGCATCATCAAAACTACTGCTCCTCAAATAGAAATAGTGTAGTAAGGGAGCCACGTTCTCATTCAGAATGGTAAAAGTTATACAGTGCACACTTTAGCTATAAGTGAAGTTTTAAGTGCAAGCAGTACTTAATTTAAACAAGGAAGAGACTGAGTGCAGCTAGGGTAAGTTGCAGAGCTATGTTTCAAACTAATATTGGCTTATTTCATAGGCCTGTTGCCAACCATATGTGAAAAAACTGAAACTTCTTTATACAACACATATTCACTTGTGGATTTCTGTGTACATGTTGACATGTAGTGCTGTAGACAACTTCTATATGAACTAGAAATGTTATAGTGCAGATATGTATTTCCAAAAGTTCAGTCAAAATTCTGTGCCATTTTACATTGTTGTAGAATGTATAATCTATTGGTGACTCACTTACAGACGATTCAATCTTTCGTATGATTGCAAGCGTTGTTCAAATGGTGAATACCTTTCTGCTCATTTCAGGGATTGTAGTGTCCCGGTGTGGGCCTATATCAATCACACGCGGAGACCCATAATCTTACTGTGGTGGTTAGTTAACTGCTGACCACGCCCAGAGCCCTGGGCTATTTATTTACTTGGTGGCGCTGCCGCGCTCACGTAAGGGGGCTACCAACACACAGCACGCCTCAGGGGGGAAACACACATGAGTCAAGGGGAGGGGGCGTGTGCTGCAGTGGTACGCCCCACTGGCAGCAACACTACATTCCTCCTTTACCTAGGGATAAAAGAAAAACAGGAATATACGAAACATTCAAAAGCTCAAAGTCTATATCAAAAGTCCATCTGGTCGGTGACCATGTTGTAGTCAGGGGATGGCAGGGCCCATGTGTCAGCTTACAGGAATGTCTCTGGTTCAGTCTCAGGTTAACCTGCAACATGATATAACAATTTAACTACAAAACAGAACAGTCTTACTTCAGTTCTCGGCGGGGTCAGCCATCTCGATCACTTCAACGCCAGCACTGTGCCACAAAGTCACGATATCGTTGGGAAGGCTTTGGGCACGGACGTAGGCTGTATCTCGTCTGGCTTCGGCTTTCCCCTGTGGCTGCAGGTGGTTCTTCCATACTGCTGGGTTCCTGAGTGGTGGAATTCTCCACGGGTCTCTCTGTGATCTGGACGCTCGGGGCATCGTCCTCTGCTTGGTTGGCGGCAGTGTTGTGTTGGTTTCCTCTGAACTTGAGGGCCGATGAGGAGAGGCCGGGTACCACTCATCTTGGTCGCAGTCTATGTTCTCCTCGGGCACTTGCTTGAAAAATGAAACATTTCTAGTGACGGACTCGCCGTGCCTGGTAGCTGTGATCATGGTCCCATTTACCTCCAGCACAGTCCATGGGTCTAGTTCAAAAGGCATCCGGAACTTTCCTCCGGGGTGACGGTCCTTCACTAGAACCTTGTCTCCGATTTGTATTGGACTGTCCATTGCTCGCCTTCGTCGGGACGCCTCATGATTGGTCTTGGTGCGCTGCTCCATGGACCGGTTCTTTGGGTGAGGGGCGTGTTCCCACATAGGGTGGTGCGGTATGGTGTCTACTACGACTCTGTTGAAGGAGAGCCGGCTCGGAGAGACTCCTGTAGTGCAATGTGGGGTCAACCGGTATTCTCTGAGGAACTGGTAGATTGCTAGTTCCAGACATTGGCCGTCGGCGACTGCAATCTGTATGGTCTTGTTCAAAGTCCTCATTAGGCGTTCGACCTCTCCATTAGCCTGAGGCCACCGGGGTGTGATCCGTCTGTGTTTGATCCCTTGGCTTTGGAGATAGTCCGTGAACTCGCTGCCGTTAAAGGGGGGCCCGTTGTCGGTGCGGATTTCTTTCACAAGCCCATGGGTGGCCAGTATCTTTTCGAACTTCGGTATCACTTCCCACGTCGCGGTTGACGACACGATCTCCACTTCCGGGTACCGGGAGAAGTCATCCACCACCACGAGCATGTACTTGCCTCCAGGGAGGCTACCGAAATCCGCGCTCGCTCGCACCCACGGGGACGTGGGGCCCTCTTCGGTCACTATCGGTGCCGGAGGGTTCGGGAGGCTCGTCGCTAGACACACTGGACACCTGTGGATCACTTCCTCCACTGCTTTGTCTAACCCTGGAAACCACACCTTGCTCCGGAGCCTGTTCTTGGATTTGACGATTCCTTGGTGCGAACCGTGTGCCAGGACTGCTGCTTGTTGGGTCAGACTGCTGGGCAGCACGAGACGGGGGCCGCGCAGGAGGCATCCTTCCGGGGACACGGACAGTTCGTGTCGGACTTGGTACAAGGCCTTCAAGATGGCTTGGGCATCCAAGGTGCGGAATGACGCCGGGCTCTGGAGCGCCTTCCAGTCCCCGCTCTCTATGGCATGGATTGCGATCTGGAGGCAATCATCGTCCTTGGTGGCACTAGACACCTCGTCCAGAGACATGGGACGTGGTCTTGACCTTTCGACAATCAGTCGGACGTACTCCTCGGTGTCTGCTGCTTCAGCTGCTTCTGCCTCAGAGACAGGTCGGGCGTGCCTCGATAAGTAGTCCGCAGGGTTGCGCGAGCCAGGCCGATACTCTACTGTGAACTGGAATTCCTGCAACTGCAGCACCCACTTCTCGATCCGTGGTGGAGGGCGGGAGGAAGAGCCTTGGAACAGTGGTATTAGGGGCTTGTGATCAGTCACTACTGAAAAAGGGTGCCCATAGAGGTAAATGTGGAAATGGCGGCACCCCCACAGGATCGCAATGGCCTCCCGCTCTATTTGGGAGTAGCGTTGTTCGGTGGGTGTGAGGGTGCGGCTGGCATATGCAACAGGGGCCCACTCGCCGCATGGTTGACGTTGCGATAAGACGGCGCCCAGGCCAGTGGGGCTGGCGTCTACAAGCAGTTGTGATTCGTTCTGAGGGTTGAAGTACACCAGCGTCGTGTCGGCTGAGAGAGCCGCTTTCGTGTTCTCGAACGACTCCTGTTGGTCCGGACCCCACGTCCAGGCGGTGTTGGATTTCGTGAGATCCCGGAGTGGTCCAGTTAGGTCGGACAGGTCCTTTATGAAACGCCCGCAGTAGGTCACCATGCCTAAGAAACTGCGGACTGCGGTCACGGAGGTGGGTGCGGGCGCGTTGTGGATGTCTTGGACCTTCTCTGGGTCCGGGCCTACTCCATGGTCGGAGAACTTATACCCGAAGAAGCTTATGTCTCTTCGCAGGAACTCGCACTTGTCTTTGTGGAGAGTCAGCCCTCTCTCTTTTAGGCGGTCAAACACTGCGTGGACGCGCCGGATGTGTTCCTCCAGAGTCGGGGCATGCACCAGGATGTCGTCACTTACGTTTAGCACCCCGACGAGGCCTTGAAGGACATTGTGGATAATGTTCTGAAACACTTCGGCGGCGCTTGAGATGCCGAAGTTTAGCCTCGTGTATCTCCACAGGCCAGCATGGGTAGAGAACGTGGTGATGGGGCGTGAGTCTGGGTGAAGCGGGATCTGGTGGTATCCTGATCTCAGGTCCATTTTGGAGAACCACTTGGACCCTGCGAGCTCCCCGATGATGTCGTCAATGGTCGGCGTTAGGTGACGTTCCCTCTTGATGGCCAGGTTGGGGAGTCGCATGTCCACACATATCCTTACCGCATCGGGTTGCTTCGGTTTTTTCGCTACCACGATGGGGGACACCCACGGGGTGGGCCCGGTCACGCGTTCGATGATTCCTGCTTGTTCCAGCATTCTCAGTTCAGCTTCTACCTTGGGTCGGAGGTGGAACGCGATCCGCCTGTGTCGTAGAGCGACAGGGGCCACGGATTGGTCAATGTGGAGTTGGACAGGAGGCCCACGGAGGCATCCGATGCCCTCGAACAGCGAGGAGTGTTCATTGACCAGACTGTCCAGGCCTTGAGCTTGTACGGTCAGGGCAAAGTGAATGAGTCCAAGTTCACGTGCCGTCTTGCAGCCAAGGAGGAATCCTGACCCTTCTTGGGACACGTAGACTTTTGTCTGCAGCTGCCTGGCGTCGTGGGATATGGTAGTTCTGAATACCCCGCACAGGCGTAGGGGCCGCCGAGTCCCGTAGGCAAACACCTGCACTCTGGTGGGGTGAAGGGCGGGAGCGTCCACCAGGTCCCGGTATACACTGGCCGCCATGAGGTTTATCGTGGCACCGGTGTCGATGAGAGCTCTGACCGCCTGGTCGTGGACTTGGACAGTGCACATCGGCTCGGATGATGATGCGGCCGTCAGGGAGTTGAGCATACGCACCACGTGGACAGACGCGGCATCTTCTTCGTCGTCGTCCATATCGCTGCCGGGTGACGTGTCCGGGAGTGGCGCCACCTGTCGCGCCCTCCTGGGTGGGCCGCTGAGCTTCTTCCGTTGAGACGACAGACAGACACTCGCGAAGTGGTTGGCCTTGCTGCAGGCACTGCAGATTTTCCCTTGCGCTGGGCAGGCTCCTTTGTGCGGAGTGGCACCTCCACACCACATGCAGTTGCGATCTCGGGTGGACTGGGAGTGATGGGGCTGAGTGGTTTTCTGAGGCCTCGACCGGCTATCTGGACGTTGCGTCCTGACTGCGCACACTGGCTCCGATTTGATCTTGACGGCCGGGCCTGGCTCCATGTGGGCCGCCCGGGCTTTGGAGAGTTCTTTGGACCGTCCTAAAGCGAGTATGTCTCGCATGGGCATGGCGTCCGTTTCGAGGACTTTCTCTCTCAGCTTCAGAGATGCGCACCCCTGAATGAACTGGGCGCGAATTTCGTCTTCTGCGTCCGGGAGTGTACACGTGCTCGCCAATTTCTTAAGGCGCGCGTAGAACACATCAACCAACTCCTCGGGGAGTTGGCGCGCTTGTCGGAGCAGGAAGCGTTCGTAGTCTGCGCTGGTGAAGGGTTCGAAATACCTGGTGATAGCATCCCGCAGGGTGGCGTACGTGTGGGGCGGGTCGCCTTCCGTGATGTCCTTGGAGATGTCGTGGATTCCCTCTCCACCCAGGTGTAGGAGCATCGCCCTGCGTCTCTCCACTGCGACCTCCGCCGCAATAAAGTAGGTCTCCAAACGTTCCACCCACTTTTTCCATCGAGAAGCCTGGGAGGGTGGCGTGCCGGTGATGGAGAAGGGCTCCAGGGGGGGCACATTGGCCATGCTGGCGGCTGGAAGGACGAACGGGACACACCCACAGCACTTGTGGGCAGATGCAGGTCTCTCAGGGCCACACAGGCACAACAGGAAGAAGCAGGCACCTCCTGGGCACTTGCAGGCTCCACTCCGCTAGATGCGTGAGGAACGGCAACCTCCCGGCCTCGATGACACGCCAGATGCGTGAGGTAGGGCCGCCGTGTGAGCCGCGCATGCGCGGGATCGCCGGGTCGACGTGCGGGGCTGGCGGCTTGCAGGGAGAGGATCGCGGGCCTTGGGCGGCAGTATTGAGGCGGAGGCAGGGCACAGGAGCAGCCGTGTAGAGCGGCAGGCAGCAGCCCGTACCTTATGGAGGCCACGTGGATGGGCCGGACGGCAGCGCCGGCAGCCGGCAGGCAGGACGACGTGCCGAAGGTAGGCGAGGCAAGCACTGGATCCTCCGCCGCAGGAATCTTCTCTGCTGGGGAGCGGGCAGGCCAGGCGAGGGCAGGAGACTTGGTCGAGGCTGCGGGGCGGCCTCGGAAAGCAGGGAGGCGCACCGCCGTCAGGAGGCGTGCCGCAGGGCAGCGGGGCCGGGTGTGGGTGACCGGCAAGGTCACGGAGCAGTAGGGCACGCGATGAGCAGGGGGCAGACCCCCTCGTCGCCAATGTAGTGTCCCGGTGTGGGCCTATATCAATCACACGCGGAGACCCATAATCTTACTGTGGTGGTTAGTTAACTGCTGACCACGCCCAGAGCCCTGGGCTATTTATTTACTTGGTGGCGCTGCCGCGCTCACGTAAGGGGGCTACCAACACACAGCACGCCTCAGGGGGGAAACACACATGAGTCAAGGGGAGGGGGCGTGTGCTGCAGTGGTACGCCCCACTGGCAGCAACACTACAGGGATATGTGTAGGGTACTTTTACATACTACAGAGGGGTGCCCATAGGGCTTGATAGTGCATGCCTTATAATTGACTAATGTATAGAAGTGAAGCCATTCTCTTATAATTCTGTGTCAGATCGAGGTATTTTACATGCACATCTCATTAAAGTAAGTAATAATAAAACACTATTTTGGAAGGACACTCCAGGTTTGATTAGTTGGTGATCTCAATAATGTTTACAGAGCTATTACATTTGTTACGTACATCAATACTAGGGGAAACGAACATAATATCTATTTACTGTAGGAGTGTTACTAAATTCTTTTTTTTTACGGAGTTTTCTATAGCACAAACTTGACCCAAAGGTATTGGGTATCAGAGCGCTGTACACGAGCACCAGCTGCGTTACATGAGCACACATTCATTTTTGTTAGGCACAGGAAGATTAAGTGATTTGCCCAGAATCACAGGATGTTGCGCGTCCTTGCCGAGACTCGAACCCGGTTCCCCAGATTTTTCTTTTAGTCTGTGCGGTCAAAAAATAATTATATCTCTGGCTCTCAGAGTATTAGTATAGCACTTATTATCCTGGTTTGGCGAAACAATTCCCTCAAAGTTCCTTTATATACAAGATTGTTTTAAGTATGTTGATGTTGTCAGGTGTTGATTTAGTCCTTGAGAGTAGGAGTGTCTATAATCCTTCTTTTCTTCTTTTCCTAGGTCTGACGTGACACGGGACAATCACTCAGAAGAAAAATAAAGACTCAGGTGAACAAAGGCAAACCAGTTGGTTTTGTTTTTCTTTTTTCTTTTTAATCTATTTAGCCGTGGTTTTGACTACTTCCTTTTCTTTCTCTTTATAGATAAAAGAAAAACCTCTTGCTTTCGCTCTTCTGTGTCCCCGATTCTGTGGATCAATGTTAGGCTCTTCCGTCGAGGCCTTGGATATGCTTTTTAATATTGTACAAAAGAAAACTATAAAGCCCGAAATACTGTTCTATCCCTTAGGGAGTTCTTCCCCAATGAGCTGAAAACGAGTAAAATACCAAGAATGCCTCACCTTAAAAAAACATCTCCGTCCTCTTATGTCACTTCTCACTTTCCGTTTCTATCCCCTAGATGCATCAAGAATCCATTTTGCGATTCCTTATTAGCAAAAAATAAGGATTCGCTAATAAGGAATAGCAAAATGTTATGCATGAAGAAGTCGCTCAAAAAATAGCGATTTCTTAAAATTCCTTAATTGCGACTCGCAAATTGCGAGTCGCAATTAAGGAATACCTCCCCATTCATTCCTATGGGCCTAGAGGCCCATAGGAATGAATGGGAAGACAATCTCAATTTTCGATTCTCAATTAGAGAATCGCAAATTGAGATTGCAATTTCAAGGGTGCCAGGGTGTGAAAAGGACACCCTGTTGCACCCCTGAAATCTGCATATGGGTACATCTTGCACACACACATGCCCTAAGGGCATGTTTGTGTGTAAAATGGAACTTTGAAAAATGCACTTTAGTGCATTTTTCAAAGTTTTTGCAAATTACCATGAAGTTCAATTTCATGGTAATTTGCGCCCCCTATTAGCGAAATCTCTATTTTTTTACTTTAATGCATTGCATTTAAGGAATCTCAATTTGAGATTCCTTAAATGCAATAGCAATTTAAGTAATCGCAATTTTACGATTTCTTAAATTGCGATTTTTGCATTTGGGATGATGCATCCCAAATGCAAAAATACCGGTCGCAACACTTTGCAAGCGGATTTTAGCTTGATGCATCTGGGCCCAATTATTGCTGTAATAGGATAACCCTCCTTCTCCCTCCCGACCTTTGTGTCCCGTTTCTAAACACGGGCACCAACCTGGGATAGCCACTCCCTCCAGGAGCATGGCAAGAGCCGGGAGCGTCGTCTGTCTGCAGGCTGAACGGGAACCTCTGCAGATGCTCACTTTCTTCTCTCTTACAGATTACGGGCCGCAGCTTGTTTCCTTTTCCTCACCTCTGAAATGTCCCCGTTTCTGTTGGTTGCTCATCCGATGCATTGCCCTCTTCCTCTGGTTCTTCTCCACATCAGTACCATTGCCTAATTGATCCTTCTCTCTCTTACTCCTTTCTTGTTCCCTCCTGGATTTAAACCCTGAAGAAATGGAAGTCTTCTTCAGTGTCTGTTCCTTCCTATTTCTTACTTTTTTCTTGCCCTTTCCCGATCTCAGTTGTTTCTTTTCTTTGCCTAGGAGGTCGATCGTTTTGAGGAGGAGTCTGTAGTGAAAATTCCTCCGGTAAGTTGCATCCTTCATGACTTTGACATTCCCATAGATTTTTCTGTTAGTGAAAATCTGTGAGGTATCTCAAGAGGAAGGCTTTATTGATTTGCTCCCTTCCTTTCCAATGTCTACCTTTAATGTTATAAGGTTGTGGGGATAAAAACCTTGAAACTCTTGGATTGTTTACCTTATTCTCACTTATCCAAGTAAGAGGTGCATGGTCTGTATTCAGCACAAAAGTATGTCCCTCCAAATAATAGCGTTTCTCTATGGCCCATTTTATTGCTAGGCATTCCTTTTCTATTATAATCGCTGTGGGGTAACTGTTCCTATAAGGCAATAGACAACCTATTCTGGTTGCGCATTAGAAGAGAAGGAAGTGTGGTCTCGATTGATCAACGCAGTTGGATTTACATGAAGGTGGGGGAATTCCTTTTGTAAATAGTGTCCTCACACACCCTTGCGAGTGTCATGCTACATCATAGGGCGTTTTTCCTTTTCGTGGGGGAGGGGCTGCTGTCCCCCACGGGCCCTGCGAGAGGGCTCTTTGTCAGAGATCTTTTAGGAGACACTGTAGTTGTGCATGTGGGTGTGTGGGCCTAAAAGGCGTAAGAGTGAATTAAAATGACCTACAAGCGCAGCAACAGGTAGCAAGAACGATGGCTGGAAAGCCCTACAAGCCTTGAGAAAGCAACAGATAAAAACAGCCTTACACTGCATAATAACGACTAAATATCTTCGGCTAATATAGCACCCAATGGCATATTGGTAAAACTCACCCCTCGGATTTTCTTACGAGACTTAACCTTCCTTACAGAATGGTCAAAAATATGGTGGCTTGTACTTATACAACACGGCCAAACGTCTGTCAGACGAAATTTTGATTCAGATCACCCTAGCTGAGAACCGTTTGAAAGCTAGAATCTCAATCACAGCGTTCAAATCACACCTGGCAGAGAAAAATGAAGAAATGACCGAACACAAGGATTTTCTCACCAAACAGAAGATCACAAAACTCCAGAAGGATGGCAAGCGATTCGACCAGGAGAAGGTATATCCCTACACAAAAGACGATTACATCTTCCAAAATCATGATACGTCATCAGACGAGGTGAGCACCAACCACTCCAGAAGATCAGGATCAATGAGCAGCGACTCAAGCTACGAGGGCAGGAATTTCACACCTGCCTTCAGAGGGGCCCAGAGACATCAACCACCACCCTTGTTCCAGAACTTTCCACCCCATCAATTTCAACACCCACCATACCCAGGACAGTGGATGTGACCTCAACCAATGTGGAATGTACCACCAGGACATCCTCTTCAGGTAACACAATACCACCAATTCCCAAACCCCCCTTTTTACAACAGAGGAAGGGGCAGAGTAAGAGGCAGAAGGAGAGGTGGACCCAGGGCTGTGCACTGACAGGAACCGGTACCGATGACACTGTGGAGCAAGACGTCAGGACAGAGACACTAGTGGTGAACCTGTCCTCCAGGAGTCAGTCTGCGGACAAATCCAGGCTCTTGGAAGAGGGCCTGGGTTTCATCCCGACACCTTCTGAAGACTCGTTCAGACTACACCAAGAGCTACATCAGTTCTTACGGAAGGTTAGACTGAGAGCCTTTTTCCAGGACAAACCAGAGACCCCAACCACCAGTACCGGTCTCAAGAAGAAGTCCAAGTTCACGCCCACAGCAGCTATGCTCTAGTATGAGCAAGCCATCTTGAAGGACGTCGCGGGTCTCACGAGCAGGTGCCTGCTTGACAACATGTCAAGGGAGGAAAGGACATTGCTAAAGGCAATCACTGAAGACACGTCCATCATCTTGAAACCAGCCGACAAAGGCGGTGCCATAGTGATTCAGGATGTGGGCACATACGATGCGGAATGCCGCCGCCTACTGACTGACACCAAATATTACCTCCCCATTGAGGAAGATCCCACTGCGCGACTTACCACCAAGATCAAGGGCCTAGTCACTGAAACAGAAACCAAAGGGTGAATCTCATCCCAGGAAGCAGCATTCTTAATCAATGAACATACTCGGACACCTTACTACTACACCCAGCCAAAAATACACAAGCGGACCAACCCGCATCCAGGACGCCCGATTGTATCAGGGATCGAATCTTAGCTGGAACCACTGAGTACGTTTTGTGACTTTTACCTCTGCCCCGTCGTCACTAAAACTTCCACATATCTCAGGGATACAACAAAAGTCCTCAACCTCATTGAGAACTTCCCAGAACCAAAAACAATCAACCTTCTGGTGACCTTGGATGTGGAAGCCCTGTACACCAACATCCCCCAAGATGCCACCCTTGAAGTCTTGGAAACAACATTACAGATTATCGACCCATGGCCCTACGAGACACCCATCTCTTTCATCTCTGAATGTGCCTCCGTAACCTTGAAAGAAAATGTCTTTGCCTTTCAAAAATAACTCTACCCCCAAATCCAAGGGACTAGCATGGGGAGCACATTTGCACCGAGCCTGACCTGTTTATACATGGCCAGTTTCGAAGGGAAATTTATCATGGGTGAGAACAACCTCTACAGGTCAAACATACTGATATGGCAACGCTATATTGATGATATCCTCCTCTTCTGGAGAGAAAATGAAGAACAATGAACAGCATTCTGTGGTTGGATCAACACCCTGGATCCATTTTTAAGGTTTACGGGTACCAAATCACATGAGAACATCCCTTTCCAGGACCTCCTGATCACCTTACATGAAGGGGCATTATTTACAACGAACTATAAGAAGCCCACAGACAGAAATAGCCTCCTCTTGTACGGTACCATGTAGGTAATTTTAAATCACTCTCACAACTTTTAGGCCCAGACACCCACATGCACAACTGCGGCATCTCCTAAAAGATCTCCGACAAAGAGCTCTCTCTTGGGCCGTGTGGGGGACAGCAGCTCCCCTCCCCACGAGGAGCAAAAATGCTCTCTGATGAAGCATGACACCCGCAAGGGTGTGTGAGGGCACTATTTCCAAAAGGAGGAATTCCCCACCTTCATCTAAATCCAACTGCATTGATCAATCGAGACCACACTTTCTTCTCTCCTAAAGCGCAACCAGAAGAGGTTGTCTCTTGCCTCCTAGGAACAGTTACCCCATAGTGATTATACGTGATTCTTTGGGAGCACTGGGACTGGACCTGCTTTTTTCCTCATTCGCTCCCTGTCCCCCCCCCTCTTTACATTGTGTTGTGACTTAGTGCGGCAGCTAGCCGTGGGACATTACTACTCTATCTTTCTCCTTTTTTCATCTGAATCTCTCAGTTACACTACATACCTCTACATCATTACTAGAGGGTATTTCTACAGCCACACACTCACTTCAGAGAATGGACAACCCAGGCGTAAGCTTTGATGACAACACAGTGGCTGAAATTCTAAGGGCACCCTCACTCCTGGCAGAAAATGGGAGCACAGCAACAGGGAGCAAGAACGATGACTGGAAAGCCCTACAAGCCTTGAGAAAGCAATGGATAAAACAGCCTTACACCGCATAATAATGACTGAATATCTTCGGGCTAATATAGCACCCAATGGCCTATTGGTAGCACTCACCCCTCGGATTTTCTTAGAAGACTTAACCTTCCGTAGAGAATGGTCAAAAATAGCAGGGAAATGTACACAGGACTGGCTTGTACTTATAATCAACACTGCTAAACGGCTGTCAGACAAACTTTTGATTCAGGTCACCCTAGCTGAGAATGGCCTGAAAGCTGGAATCTCAATCACAGCATTCAAATTACCCCTGGCAGAGATAAATGAAGAAATGTCTGAACACAAGGATTTTCTAACCAAACAGAAGATCACAAAACTCCAGAAGGATGTCAAGCGATTCGACCAGGAGTAGGTATAGCCCTACATGAAAGATGATTACCTCTTCCAAAATCATGATACGTCATCAGATGAGGTGAGCAGCAACCAGTCCAGAAGATCAGGATCAATGAGCAGCGACTCAAGCTACGAGGGCAGGAATTTCACACCTGCCTTCAGAGGGGCCCAGAGACATCAACCACCACCCTTGTTCCATAATTTTCCACCCCATCCATTTCAACAACCACCATACTCAGGACAGTGGATGTGACCTCAACCGAATGTACCACCAGGACATCCTCTTCAGGTACCACAATACCACCAATTCCTGAACCCCCCTTTTCACCACAGAGGATGGGGCAGAGGAAGAGGCAGAAGGAGAGGCTGACCCAAGACTGTGCACTGGCAGGAACCGGAACCGATGACACTGCGGAGCAAAATGTCAGGACAGAGACACTAGTGGTAAACCTGTCCTCCAGGCCTCTGTCTGCGGACAAATTCAGGCTCTTGCAGAATGGTCTGGGCTTCGTCCCAACACCCTGTGAGGACTCGTTCAGACTACACCAAGAGCTACATCAGTTCTTCCCGGAGTTTAGACTGAGAGCCTTTTTTCAGGACAACCAGAGACCCCTACCACTGGTACCGGTCTCAAGAAGAAGTCCAAGTTCACGCCCACAGCGGCTATGACACCTAATGAAGAGCTCACCTTTGAGCAAGCCATCTTGAAGGAAGTCGCGGGTTTCACGAGCAGGCGCCCGTTTGACAAAATGTTGAGGGAGGAAAGGACATTGCTAAAGGCAATAACTGAAGACACGTCCATCATCTTGAAAGCAGCCGACAAAGGCGGTGCCATTGTGATTCAGGATGTGGGCACCCACCTCCAGGATGCCAGATTGTATCAGGGATCGACTCTTTGCTGGAATCACTGAGTACGTTTTGTGACTTTTACCTCTGCCCCGTCGTCACTAAAACTTCCACCTATCCCAGGGATACAATAGAAGTCCTCAACCTCATTGAGAACTTCCCAGACAGCAGCGCCACCCCCACGAGGAGCAAAAATGCCCTATGACAAAGCATGACACTCGCAAGGGTGTGTGAAGGCACTATTTCCAAAAGGAGGAATTCCCCCACCTTCAACTAAATCCAACTGCGTTGGTCAATCGAGGCCACACTTCCTTCTCTCCTAATGCGCAACCAGAATAAGTTGTCTCTTGCCTCATAGGAACAGTTACCCCATAGTGATTATACGTGATTCTTTGGGAGCACTGGGACTGGACCTGCTTTTTTCCTCATTCGCTCCCTGTCCCCCCTCTTTACATTGTGTTGTGATTCTTTTTCTATTACAAGATATTTTGGTTTGCTGAGAAACAATTTGCGACTAATAAAAATAACTGATGCTTCTTTATTCTGACTATTTAGATGTGACAATACTTCCCCTAAACCGATGACTGGGGCACCAGTTTGAAAAATGAGTTGCAGCTAAAGTCTGGTCACTGTAACATAGAGTTAAATGAGATCATTGTATTTTTATGGTACGGTTATGGTGATTGTCCTAATTTTCTCTTCTTGAGATTCTATTAGACAATTTCCTAAAAGGTATATTACATGTTTTACTTTATTGTGTTCTTGTGGTGATTTTTTGTCATTTATGTGTAGCCCTGCTTCTTTTAAGTAATGCAACACACATGTTAGATGTTTTAAATATTCATCCCAATCTTGGATGAAGAATTCAATATCATTCAGATACTCTGAGGTGTAACTCTGGTGTGGTCTTAACACTGTTCATAAGATGTTGGAATGTGTGGCAGGTGCACTGTGTAACTAGAAAGGAAGGACCATGAACTGAAAAACATCATAAGGGAAGAAAAAGGCTGTCTTTTCCTTTACTTCCATGTGTAGGACAATCTGCCATGAACCCTTTGTGAAGTCAAAGGTGGATATATATTGAGACCCCATAATTGTTCTATGAGCTCATCAGTGTGGGGCAACGGGTATTTGTCAAACTTTGTGACCCTGTTTACAACACAGAAGTTAATACAAAAATGGATGCTCCCATTTGGTTTGAGGACATGTACAATGGGTGAACATCAATTACATGATGAGGGTGCTATAACTTTTATCTTTAAAATGTGTTTAACTATCTTTTGCATTGCAATGTAATGTACTTCTGGAATATGGTATGGTAACTGTTTAATAGTTTTTCCTGGTTCAGTCTAAATAGAATGTTCCGCTAAATGAGTTCTACCCAATATGTCTTAGAACATTTTTGCAAAATGACGTAAGCAATTTTTAAGAATACGCCTCTGGTCTTCACTTAAGGTTTCAGCTCTATTTTCATTGTCTACCATGCTTGATTCTGTAGTCAAAAGGGAGGTTACTTGTACATCTTGAGGGACAGTATCTAACCATTTTAACAGATTAATGTGGTGTATCTGGTTCTTGAATTTCTTTATTTGTAGTTTGTAAGCTGATAGAACCTTTCATTTTCCAGAGGTAGAAACAGAGTTCCTAATTTATGTATACCTGTCACAGTACTATGTAAAGGAAAGATTCCAGTAGCGACCCTATATAACAAACATATTACTCCTTCTAATATTACATGTTTCAACAATTATTTACACTATTTTCTAAGAACATTATCAACTTGATCTTAACTTGGTAGTAGAACTAGTTAATATAACTAGTGCCCAGTCACCCGGTGTCAACTCTCGCCATTTGGTGTGTGTCAATTATAACTACTCTCTTGACGCCATTGAGTGTTTTCTAGATTAGTGGCGGCTAAATCTCTCAATTTTACCAGGTGAGTTCTTAGTTGAACAACATAGTTCAAAATCTTTCTCCCAGACTTCGCTTCTTCCACCCACCCTTCATCCTCTCTTGAGGTCTCTTTGAGGAGGGGGATAAAACCAAGATTGTCCATTCCTAAAATGACTTCTTCAAGAAGATTAGGTATGACTCCGACCTCTATGAAGATTTTGCCACCAGAAGGGCCAATCATAGGAACTTTGGCGAGAGCATACTCCTTCAGGTCACCGTGAACACCACGGATTACAATTTGTGGTTGTGACAAAATCTGATAGGGTAAAACAAAACTTTCCCTAATTACAGATTGTTTGCACCTGAAATCTAACAAGTCCATAACCCACTTATGATTCATCTTTATGGATACATAAAAGCTTGGACCAGGTTCTTGGGTATAATAAATTGGATATTGAGTCCAATTTTTTTGCTATGGGTTCGTCATCTGCTTTCTTTTTTTTGGCAGAACCACGGAATGTATCCCCACCACCCACATTCACTGCACTGGAGCCCACTGTTGATGGAGAGATTAATGGTTAGTCACCTGGTCAAGGGACGCTCAAAGAGGAGGGGACCAGACTTGCTAAAAGTATGTGTAGTGTTCAGAGCTGATATATTAGGGGTTTAGTGGAGTCAGTAGAGAATGGATGAGTTTGTAAATATACTGGCCCTCTCAGTAGTTTCCTCTACAGTAAGAATTTATTTATGTATTTAAATTTATTTATTTATTTTTTACATTTATAAGGCGCACAGATACCCACAAAGGGTTTCCCGGCGCCGAATGGGGTATTGTCTTAGCCATCGCAGGCTAAATATAGGAAGGATCTCTACAAATTGCTGCAGGTATATCTTCTTCATAATCTCTTCATTTGAAAGTTTTGGGGTTTTAACCATTGATCAACCTCACCTTTTAACCTGAAATAAAAGACACCCTTCGTGGATCAATAGTAGCGCCTCTTTCTTTACAAAACCTAAGCTGGCATGTTTCCACGTCGATTCCAAGTCTTGTTAAAATCGCTTGCTCAATGTCTTTGTAGGAGGTATTACCCAAAGGTTTGGCAGCTTGGAAAACAGCTTCAGTATTGTCTACCAATAAAGGGGCCTGATATTGAGACCATGGATCCCCAGGCCTACAGCTGGCTTGTGTCGCTAGTTCAAAAATTAATAAAGAAAGCTGTGGGGTCCTTCCCGTTTGTGAATTTTTGTAAAACAATTGCGGGTCAAATGGATAGAAAACCCGTACTCTGAGTGAGACCTGTAGCTACTTAAAGCTGATTTTCTGCTTTTGTTCACTTTGATTCCTTAAAGAACTCTAAAATACACTTCTTTCCTGGCCAGCTGCTTTGATGTGTGTCTTGAGCACTCACTCTAACTTTTGTTACGTGGAAAACACTGCAAGTGTTTTTGTTACAGGAGACCGATAAAACCTGCCCCCATGGGTCCAAAACCGGCCCACATGGGTCCAAAACCTGCCCCCACCCTAGTGGCCTACTGGGGAAATGCCTGGTGCTCGCTACAGCCAGTCCGGCCCTGATGGCTGGACCTGGTAGCATCTCCTGTCTGCGGGCCGACCAGAAGCCACTGCAGCTGATCACTTTCTACTCTTTGACCGTCTCTCTCATCCGGATTAGGGGTCATAGCTTGGGTCCTTTGCTTCGCCTCAGGGATGGTTCTCAATTCTAGTGGTTGCTCATCCAGTGAGTTGTCCTCATCCTTAAGTTCTTTTTCACTTCTGTACCATTGGCTACTTCACTTTCCTTTCCGTCTTGTGTTCCCTCCTCTTTTGAATGTAAACCCTGAAAAGGAAGAAACAGAAGCCTTTCTTCAGTGTCTATTCTTTCATGTTTCTTACTGTTTTCTTGTCCTGTGTAAGGAAACAGGCATTTTGTAGGTTTACCTCTACTTTTTGCCCCCATTTTGCCCACTAGGTATAAGTGTAATGGCCCTGAAATGCTCTGAGCCCTTCTAAACACAACTCATTGCATGTGCTCTTACCCTTAAAATGGTACATGTTTAATAGGCTTGTCCCCAATTGGCATGGCCTAACTTACTTGTAAGTCCCTAATATATGGTGCAACGAGTACCCAGGGTCTGTAAGTTAGAGTGTCCCCCAGTGACTGCATCACTTGTTGTGCCACCCTGAGTGGGACAAGGTAAAACCTGGCTCCCATCTGATTGGAAGGGCAGTTTTAAACTGCTAACTCGACTTTGCCATTTAAGGTAACGGTGAAGCCCAAACCTCCCTTTTTAATAAGGTAGGACTAACAAGCTCTAAGGCAGGGTGCTGTGTGTTAAAAGTGGCACATGTATTTCTTCGTATTCCAGTAGTAAAAACCCTAAATTGTTGTTCTTACTGTGGAAAGGCTAGTAGCCCTATTGTCAAGTAGAGAGCTATAGGCCAATAGCTGAGCCCTGCTAACATCTGAATGGGACTACTAAAGTTTGTGCTGTAAGGTATCAAATGATTCAGTGCATTACATGAGATTAATGGTCAAATCAAATTTAATGTCACTGGTGGGCAAAGTGCTTCTTTAGAAGTTGCCACTTTAGTTGCCCAAGGTTGCCAGTGCCTGCTCACTGTTGTACTTGGAGTCTGTCCTGCAGACAACTTTCTGTGGAGGCATGCTTGTGACTCCCAGGAAAGGTAACACTAGAGGCCTGCCGCTGGAGGTGGTGTTAGCACCCCCTGGTAGGAAGTGACATGGACGTTAGCCCAAAAGGCGAGCTTCAAAGGTGAAGCTGCCTTTGAAGGGCAAATGGGGAACACTTGAAGAGGGGCTTCTCTATTTTTTAGGAGGACAAACTGGCACTAGTGACAGAGAAGTTAAGTCAGCTGTCAAACCAGTTTCCAGGAGCAGGTAGCCCCCTTGGTAGCCACACCTCTGGGTGGTGGGCTAGGTAGTTCCAGATGTCGAGAGGGGTTTCTGCCATCGTGGAAGTGGGCAGAATGGTGCATCCTGGGATAGCCATATGCCACACTTTCCAGGAAGTGGTCATCAGGAGTAAGGGAACTTGGTAGCCCATTGGCTACCAAACACATCCTACCATGAGGGCATTTTCTGGACATAAATAGGGCATCCAGAACTCAGATCTCTAGTGGACTGGAAGAAGAACCAAAGGAGGACAGCCCTGCTGCACCAGGTTCCCAGTGAAGAAAGGCTGCCTTAACATGAACTGCATCTGCTGCACCTGGTGGCTAGCAAAGGAGAGGGAGTGTGTCTGCTGTGTCGTGCTCAAGGAGAAGTAGTCTCCAGAGCTCACCAAAGCAGAGACTCCAAGGGTCAGCCAACTGTTTACCTATTCACAACAAAGGGACACAATAGCTGCAGAAGCCTACTAAGGGTGAATGGTAGCCCAGATACCCAGATCGCTACTCCCGCTGTCATGCAGCGCCAGGGACCAGGACCTGCTGCTGAGAAGTTGAACCCAAGTCTGTTGGACCCGGGTGAGTTGCTGAAATCTGGCGACTACAAAACGGGACGCTGCGTGAGCGCCCGCGACCCCGTAAGCTTGAAATTGACAGCATTGTAAACCTTGCTCTGCTGCTATCTGCTTTTTGCACAATTACTGAATGACACTTTTTACCCGCTTTAAAACATTCTTTATAAGTAGGAATTGTACTGTTTCAGGAGGGAATTTGAATTGGAACTTTATTAATTGATTGGGTGTGGGTGGGAATCGAACCCTGCATTAAATAAAGCCCTCTGAACGACATCGCCATTTTGTTTCCACGATGCGGTCTAGTTGCTGAAATCTGGCGACTACAAAACGGGACGCTGCGCAAGCATACAGCGGACGCGCGCAGCGGGCGCACCGCTGGCACGCCGAAGGCTCGCCTAAGGCAAGCCCGTCTGCGCCAATCAGCGTCCCGGAGAAGGCCGGAGCCGGAAATGTTATACCCGTTCACGCAGGGATATGGTGGTATACAGTCGGCTGACCTTCTAGACATTGGGAAACTGATGAGATGCTGTGCTCTGAAAATCAGTAGGATGACGGAGAACGTATCCTTATGCACCTTTTGTAATTGGACAGCTGATCCTTACAACAGCAAATATAATGGATGAAGTGTAACCAAGAAGAGTAATGGTATCGACTTGGACAGGGATTCACTGGGAAATGGCCTTTTAAAGGTCCTACTCTTGAATACTCGCTCCATCAAAAAACATGAATCTCAATTATATGATCTCTTAGTTGAGTCCGATCCCGACTTAATGTTTGTGACGTAGACATGGCTTAACAAGGGCTCGAACCCTACGATTGCAGGGGCTAATCCACCTGATTACCGGATCATAAGGAAAGATAGGCCAGTGGGTAGAGGTGGGGGTATTGCCATAATTAAAAAAAAAACTTTACATGCTCTATCTTACCTGCTCTGGATATTGAGGGTGCTGAAAGCCTGAGTATTCTGTTCACCATTTCTGACCATCAATCCATTGCTTGTATCCTTATTTATAGGCCGCCTGGTCCTGCTGGCGAGTTTGCCGAGTAACTCTGACAAGCCATCTCCCCAATCTCCATAAAATATAGGCATTGCCTCCTATTGGCAGATTTTAACATTCAAATGGATGATCCCTCTGACTCTGAGGCCTTAAGGCTTCAGGAATGTTCAGAGATCCTCGAGCTGGCCCCCTATATGCATATCCCTACTCATGAAAAGGGTCATACCTTAGATCAAATATTCTTCAATGTTAGAGTGGAAATAGAAACCCCCTTACCACTGGTGTGGTCTGACCACTTTCTTCTGAGATTCAAAATTTCCAAGACCCTACCCTATCCTCAATCGAGGTATAAGTCCCACCCTTACACTTTTAGACCCTTCAATCAGGTTACTCCTGACAGCATGAGGGCTGCTTTGGATCAGTATCCGATTCCTTTGAGTGGCGATCCTGAGTCCGACGCTCCTTGCCTAGAGAAGTGGCTTGAAGATCGTGCATTAGTGTTAGCTCCCCTCACTACTCGTAAAACTAAATATGCTCGCCCCTCTGCACCGTGGTTTACAGAAACCCTTGAGCAGGAGTGCCTGCAAGCGACTAGAGAGAGTATGGCATAACAAGTTTAACTCAGAGGACAAAGCCATCTATAAACAAGCTCTGAAAGCCTATTATAAAAATGTGCACACTGAAAAGAAAAAGTTCTTCACCTCCAAAATTAAGGGGGCAGCTATCAAGAGTAAAGACATTTTAAAAATTGTTAAGGACTTTACTTCACCCAGTGCTGCGTGCATACCATTTACCCCCACTTCTGTCTGGGTCCGACAGATCGCTAACCTTTTCCATGACAAGATCAGCTTGATACAAGAATCTTTTGTTTCTATGGACTCCACAAAAATTGACGAGGTGTGGGGTGCTGACCACCCATCCTCTAAAGTCGGTTACTCGATCACCCAATTTCCCCCCATCTCCTTCAAAAAATCTCTGGAGATTATGACAGCCCTGAAGTCGGGCTCTCCCTCAGACCCGTGCCCCGTGCCCCACAAACACCCTGAGGACCATTGCAGAGACCATAAATCCTGCGGTCAACTCAGTTTTGAATTCTTCGCTTGAAAAGGGTACGGTACCTAGCTGTTGGAAAAAGGCAAAGATTATACCACTATTAAAGAAATATACGGCTGATCCGGCAGTCGCCTCCAATTATAGGCCCATATCTCTGTTGCCCTTCTTCTCAAAAGTTCTTGAAAAGTACATTAATTCAGTACTTACGGAATATGTGGAGTTGAACCATGTCCTCCACGATAGTCAGTCAGGTTTTAGAGCCTCCCTTAGCACTGAAACAGCGCTACTGGCAGTTTCAGAAATGATAAAAACACAGCTGAATAAAGGTGGCTGCGCTGTGGATGATATTGTTGGATCTATCCGCAGTGTTCGATACCGTGCCCCATGTCCGACTCATGCATTGGTTGACTGAGTGCGGGATTGGGGGCACGGTATATAAATGGTTTGCCTCCTTTCTGAGTGAGCGGCAGCAGGCAATTAGGTCCCCCCCTTTTCAGCAGATATCCCACCGATGAAGGTGGGTGTCCCACAGGGTGCAATTCTGAGCCCAACGCCCTTTAACATATGTATGGCCCCCCTCGCTCTTTTAGCAGAGTCGCATGGTGCAAAGATTATCTCTTAAGCCGATGACACACAACTGCTGTTCACATGCGACAAAGGAGCGAATTTTGACGGGACGGAGATTAATAGCTGTTTGACAAGGTCTTTTCCTGGATGCGGCTTAACCAACTAAAATGCAACCCGGAAAAATCTGAAATTATCTTTTTTGGCTGCCCTCTCTGTGTGGATTGGAGCCTTTGGTGGCCCCGCGATATGTCTCCTCCCTCTGCCCCAGTCAGTGTGGTAAAGAACCTGGGAGTTAAACTAGATTCCAATCTAGGGATGAAGACTCAAATTCAAACCGTTGCTGGCACATGTTTTGGTCTACTAAAAATGGTTAAAAAATGGCTATTCTTATGGTAAATCCCAGGATGCATATGACACCTCACCTGAAAACTTTGCACTGGCTAGAAAGAGGATTCAGTTTAGGCCCTAGTGCTGGCCTATCGAGCATTCCATGGTACAGAGGAAGCCTATTTAAGAAGAAGGGTCCAACACTATCGTCCTCAACGGGTCTTGAGGTCCTCCGGGCCGGCCCTCATGCTCATCCACAGGTTTGCCCGCTCTCGGATAGGGAGACGCTCCTTTCAGGTTCTTGCGGCACGTATGTGGAATGATCTGCCGTTGTATCTTAGACAGGCCCATGACCTGTTACTTTTAAGGAAACCGCTAAAAACTTGGCTATTTCAGCAATACCTTTCTGGCAGGCATGGTTTGAGCTCTTACAGTTTCATTCTTTGGTGGTTTAGCGCCGGACACTCTCTGTGAGTAGCCTTGCACTTTATAAATACCTATTTTCATTTCATTTCAGAAGGATTTGACTGTGACAACGACACCGGATAACTGGTAGTCCAGTGGCAAATGGACTTTGGCCAGACTGGAGAGGACCTTGTGAGACATCAGACCCCTTCACCACTTTTGTGGAACAAGGAATCTCTGCAGGAATACCCCGTCAACATAGTCGCATCCACAGCATCCTTGAGCATTCATCAGCATCCTATATTCTCAGCACCAGGACCACTCCATAGGAATCCATTGGATTGGGGATAAAGTGCTTGGAACTGCATGAAGACTACTTCTTCTGTGGCGGTAACTGTTTCTGAAGGCACTGTTGGCCCCCTTGACTGGCTCCCTACTGGAATTGGTCGACTAAAGTGACGGTCTTACAACTAGCCCAACTTTTTGCTGAAAACGTTTCCAAGTGTCACAATTGTTAAATTTGCCAGTGCTTGTTTGCAGTTCAGTGAAATGCTTTGATTTACTATACCTTGTAAATTCTATATCTCTGAAACACTCTAGTGGAGCTTGTTTGTTGTGGTGTCTAAAAATACAGTCTATTCTTATAAATGGGTGTTGGATTTCTTTGGTCATTGTCGATTTCGTCTCCAATTGTTTTGGTGCTGTTTAAATGCTACACACTTCTTCCTGTGTGTAAGCCTTGCTGCTCAGAGCCACAGCTACACAGGGTTGAGCTGAAGGTTTGACAAACAAAACCTAAGGGTCCTAAAGGGATTGGTAAGTGTATTACCCAGTGAGGTCGCACAACCACACCATATAATACATCACATTTCCTCACATCTTTTCTCCATGTCAATTGTTTCTTTTCTTCCCCTAGGAGGTCAGACATCACGAGGAGGAGTTGGCGGCATAAACCCCTCAGGTAAGAAGTATCCTTTGTGACATTGTGATTAACAGACATGCTTCATATTTTGCTACTTCTGCTTGTTGCAAAAGGATATGCCTGGAATACCTTCCATTAGGAAAAGCATGTAGCAAACCATCATATCCACTGGGTGATGTCCTCAATGATGTGGTTTGAGATGTCATGACTGATGGAATATGTGAGGTCATAAGCAGTGCATGGTAGGGCACAAGTTACAGTTAGCTCAGAAACGTTTTAACTGGTGAATTTCAGTGGGTTTTTAAAATTTTGTTTTGATATTATACAGCACCTAACTATAACATCACTTTAACTTTTGTTTTTTTCAGAGAATTTGTAAGTTTTTTAAAATCACATTTACCCAACTCCTCACTGAGCATAGATTTAGGCGGTACACGGCATGGGAGCATAGCTTTATACTGTGGGCTGAATGCGACTGGCCGCAGGGCCTGCCGGGTGTTATGGAATTGACCGGAGGGTTTGTGCTTGTGCAGTATGGAATTGGCTACAGGGCCAGCCCTGTGACCTGCACTCTACCCAGTTCCTGCACCAATACCCCGCAGACTGCAACACCCCACAGACATGCAAACCTTTATGTGACAAATGTAGTGTGGAGTTGGCCATAGGCTAGGCCCTGCACCCAGCCCCCGTGGGTGACCAGCCCCCGCTGAACACGGTCTTTGGCCTGTCTGTGACGTGTGGTTGGCCACATGGCCTAGCCTGCAGCCTGTGTGTCATGTTTCTTTTTTAGAATTGTTTTCTTCCGAACCTTCTGACTTCCACGAGCTCTCTGTTACAAAGCTCTACATTCTTTGTGTGAGCTCTGGGAAGGTAGTTGATGAAGAAGAAGACCTGTGCAGGCTGCGGCCTGCCTTGCTCCTGTGTTTTAACAATTAAACAACTTAAATTACTTATTCCTGCGTGAAGTCGTACTTTACAATTTGGCAACGATCCTGTTGGAACACTAGGAAGAAGACAAACCCAAAATGTTAATTACTATTTCAAGCACTTCAGATTTAATTACTAATTTCAAGCACTTCGGATTTAAACTTTGTTTGAACTTCCTCATTTCTGGATATCTCAACATTCATCTTTCCTGAAAGTTCTTCAAGTTACTGTTGACAAAATACTTTCAATTTAATCTTTGCTGTTACTGACCGCTACGGTTTACAGTTAGGACCGGGTTAGCGCTATATTTTTGTGCTCTCCCTTTTCCTTCTGCTTTATAGTGAACTTTCTGCTAAAAAAAAAATTCTCAACCTTATTTTGCATTTTCGTTGTTTTACTACGTTACTCTTAACCTTACAAGTAGTTCAAGAGTCACTGTTCTATTTAAAAAAATGCTTGTTACTGTTGGCAAGAAGGAATGCTGAGCGAAGATTCTGCAGCCTTTCCATTCCTTTGGATGGACATCATCTCGTTAAATGTAAACCACGCACTTCACGTCTACGTTTGATGTTTTGAGTATGTGCCGCCATCTTGGATTTTGTCTTACCTTCCAGCGTACGTTGCCTCAAGTTTTACAACGCTTATTTCATTTATGCACGGCATTATAACCATCTTACATCTATATGCACAACGCTGTTCCGATATTTGTGCTACACTCTAGTTTTTGTTTTTACCATCGTTATATCTTTAACAAGCGCACCAGTTTTTGTTTTGGAATCCATTTATCTGCTTTTTGGACAACTGTTCATCTTTGATTCTCAAGTTGTGAGTACTGTTTTACCAATATTTTAATTTTTATTTATATTCATGGTGTTTTCATCCTGAGGAACTCAGACTTGTTATACATGTTACCTCTGCATTTTTAACTTATGAAACATTTTCTTTTAAAAGGGCTACTCAAAATGTTTCTATTCAACCTCCATAAGCTTTTTGGCCAGCAGGAAGTGAACCTTGCATGAAGTGGTTACAATGGAAAGCGTATTTCTTGATCTTTATCGAAACTATTGATGAGGATGGTAAAATGAAGCCAGAAAGAAAGAAGAAACTATTTTTGCATTCCATTGGTCCTGTTGGTTTGAAGATTTATGATGAAATGACTAAAACATCTGGTGGGGGTGAATCTAATGTATTTTTAGACATTTTAAGAGACTTTTATTATCACTTTTCTCCTATGGTGTGTATTGGGATAACAAGATATAATTTTTTTCACAAGAAACAAGAATCAGGTGAGACTGTAGATATATATGTAGCCGCTCTTAAAAAGATTGCTGAAGATTGCAAATGTAATCATCTTCAAGAGCAATTTATTAGGGATCAGGTGGTAATGCACGCTCTTGATCCGGCAATTCAGGATAGGCTCTGGATTAACGGAGTTGCTGATCTCAAGGATGTTCTAGCCAGAGTTAGGAAGGCTGAACTATCAAGTAGAAGTGCTAAAGCTCTTAAGAATGACAATAAAGCTGCGCACGAACAAGTAATTTTCTAAAGTTCAAGGTAAACTTAATTTTATGGTTTAAATCTTTTATTGAGATTTCAAAAAGAACAAGATACAGGGACCTCGAACGGTCATTCAAGCAAAGCAAAGTAGGCTCCAATGCAATACAGATTTACATTTCTAGTGCAGAACGGAGCTGATCAGTGATATGGGTCTCCTGTAACACCCTGAAACACAACAAACCCGCCCACCCCCCTCCCTCTTTGTCCACTAAACAAAAAAGATAACCCCCGTATAGCGAAAAAAAGAAGGAAATGAGATAGTCATCAGTTTGTGGGTTTAGGTTTGCGCTTGGGTGCCTTCTGTGCCGGTATTGGTGTGTCTGCCATTCGGAGAAGACGCAAGTATCTAGGGCAGCTCAACTCACGAAATTCCTTAGTGAGTAATGTCAAAAAGGGGCACCATAATTCCGGGAATTCGTCACCCCGCCCAGCCTGCACCAGAGACAGTTTCTCCATGCCGAGCACCATCCATAACCTATGTAGCCAGACTGTATGCGTAAACCTAATTTTAAACAAAAACTCCAACGTCAACCTAAAACTTTTGAATAAAAAAAAAAGAAGATTTAAAATGTTACCGATGTGGTAGTAGTGCTCATTTGGCCAAAAACAAACTATGTCCAGCTATCAAAGAAAAATGTTCGAATCGTGGTTTGATACGTCACAATTCTAAAGCTTGTAGAAGAAAGAAAGGTCAAAAAGGTAAAGTTGTTTATGAAAGTGCTTCTAGTGAGTGATGAAGAATCTATCACAAAAAACTATGCATTGTTCTGTTGAGGACAATTCATGTGATACACAAAAGGAAGGACACTTTATTCTTAATGTAAAGGTATCCGCAACCAATGAAGTTAAAAAAAAAAAACAATTTGTAACATGTTGATTGGGGGTGTTGCCATTGAAATTTATGCCGATTCAGGTTCTCCCTACACAATTGTTAGTGAAGATGTTTGTAATACAAAATGTTTACATCATTTATGGAGCAAACTGTACACCCCTGATATTTCTCCTGAAGGATATTCAGAAGACAAGATTGATTTGATTGGTTTTAGAACTCTCAGTTTTAGGTTTAAAGGAAGAGAGTCTTTAGGAAAATTGTATGCTGCAAAACATGAACCATCTGTTCTTGGGTGGAGGGATCAAGGAAATCTTAATATTATTCTTGATCCCAATAGCTTGGATCCTGTACTAGTTGTAGATGATGGTGCAGCAATAGGGATTTTTCTGTCATCCAAATTTCCAAAAGTTTTTAGTGCCAAAATTGGCAGTTTTTAGGGGTTTGAACACTGTATAGTTCTAAAGGGGAATGCTAATCCTACAACCCAAAAGGCTAGAGAAATTCCTATATTTCAGTTTTCTGTTCAAAACTTTTTATTGATTGTTTCCAGATACAAAAACATACAATGAGAATATAAGCGGCATTGATGGATACCAACAGGGTGAGGGGCCATTACAGAACATAAATGAAAACAAAATCTGCGTGGGCGATGCCAATCAAGGGGGAATCAGAGTAAAATAAGTAATAAGGTAAGCAGAAAAGACAAAGGCGATAATCAGCATAACCTCAATCATATACATCACATGTGAAGCATCAACATAAGACGAGTGACCCACAGGTAATCCAGTCCCGGAAGTAACTAGCATAAAAGGAGCAATTAAGTATGTAACAGGTCAGGCCCAGTAGAAGGAATGTGAGGTTGTATGGGACTGGAGGTGAGGGAGTGTGGTAAATTCAAGGAGGTTTCTGTGCGCTAAAGTAATTGTCAAGCAAGACCCACATTTGTCTGTGAGGAGGGAGCCATGGGGTGTTTTGGAGTGTGATGTTATCGGCACCTCTCAGATTGGTGACCCAGTTTAACCAACATTTGAAGGAGACTTTTCGAGTGTCTTCCCAATTATTCAAAACCACCTTTACAGCGGCAGTGATGAGAAGGTCAATTAGGGCCCTATCATTATCTGATAAAGAGTCGGCTCTTAGAAAGCCAAGTACCAGGGTGGATAACTCTCTGGCGGGGGAGAAGGAAAAAACCTTGGTGAGGAAGGCGAAGATTTTGTCCCAGAAGGGTGTAACACATACACATTGTATACTACACATTCTAGTAGAAGGTGTTGTAGGTCCCCATCTTTCTCGTTACAGTTTCAGCAAGTGGCATTGTCTCTAATATTATGTGAGAAGAGACGCGCCGGTGTCCGGAAAACTTTATAGAGAAGCCAAAACCTCGTCTGGGAAAGTGTAGGGCTTATTTTGTGTCTCGTGGTCGACTCCCAGGTTTTGGACCAATCCAAATCTGAAACTGGTAGTGAGGAGTGAGATTCCCAGAACTGTATAAGATCTTTATTAAGATTGGAGTGCTGTGGCCGTAGAAGTTTGTAGAGTCTGGAGACCTGGTGGCCCAATTTGTTGAGATTAAAAAGATAGCTCGGGAGAGAGGGAGACGTTGTGGATAATTTTGCTTTGGTGATCGCTGTTTTAATGTTCAAGAAATTGTAAAACTCCAACGGATCTAGGTCATATTTGACTTGGAGTTCTTTAAAGGAGAGGGGGTAAGAGTCTCTAAACAGTTGATACAGGAAGAATATACCCTTATTGATCCATAGCTCATTGTGTAGTGGCTTTCCCTTGTAGAGTATTGAGTGATTGCACCATAACGACTCAGAGCGTCTTATACTATTGTTCAAGAGTTTCTCAATTTTCAGCAGCGCGAGTCTCGTATTTTTAAAGATGGACTTCGAACAATTGGCCGTACTCGCATTAGCAGTTAGGATGGTCGCTGGTGCAAGATTTCTAAAGAGGCCTTTCTCTACAGCAAGCCACACAGGAGTGTAGTCAGCGGGAGGTGATAGCCAATAAGAGCCTTGTTTGGCAAGGAAGGCTCATAGTTTGAAATCCGCTAGATTGACCCCTCCCAGGGATTTATCGAGGCGTAGCTTTTTTATGCTGATCCTAGCCGTTTTCCCTTTCCATAGGAACTTAGAGAGAAGATTATCTAGTTTATGGTGGAAGTCCTGGGATAGGGTAAGGGGGTGCATTGTAATGAGGTAGTTAACTAGGGGGGAGATCATCATCTTGACGGTCTCGACTCTACCCCACCAAGTTATGAAGCGGGGAGACCAGCCATCAAGTTGTGATTTAATTTTATTTAGTGTGAGGGATTCATTGTGATGGAGGGTTTCGAGAAGGGAGCTGCCAAATTCAATACCCAAATATTTAATAAAGCCAGTCTGCCATGTGAGACCTGAGCTTCCAAGCATGTCTCTGGTGCCATGTATATTTAGGGGCTTGACCTCTGATTTGTCCTGGTTCAGTTTATAACCGGAGTGTATAGAGTATCTTTCTAGAGACGCCATGAGAGGTCCGATGGAGGTCTCTGGGTTCTCCATGGCCACTAGAATATCTTCTGCGTAAGCTGCTATCTTCACCTGGGTGTCCCCAAAGTTTACTCCCACTATGTCTTTATTTTGTTTTATGTCTGATACTAGTGGTTCGAGGGCCAGGAGAAGCAGAGCTGGCGAGAGGGGGCAGCCCTGCCTGGTGCCTTGTTCTAAACGAAATGGGTTTGATAGGGTGCCATTTATGGCGATTGGGGCGGATGGAGAGGAGTATAGTGCCATTACCATATCAATGTAAGAATTCCCCAGATTAAAAGCTCTCATGCAATGTTGTAAGAAAGACCAAGATACTCTATTGAGCGTTTTTTCTGCGTCCAGGGTGATGGCTACCGAGGGGGCGAGTGTTGTTTTGGCATTCTCAAGAATGTGGCACCATAATCTTGTGTTATCGTTGGACATACAGTATTTTAGGAAGCCCACTTGAGAATTGCTGATTAATTTTGGGAGGACGGCATTAAGTCTGCTAGCCAGGATCTTCGCATAAATTTAGCAATCCAGGTTTATGAGTGAGATAGGTCGATCATTTTAGTTAGAAGGGGGTCTTTACCCTCCTTCGGGATAACGATTATAGTGGCTTCGCCCATTGTCTCAGAGACACTGCCTGAAGTAGCAAATGAGTTGAATAATTTTAGAAGCTTGGGGGTGATAGATTTATGAAATGCTTTGTAGAAGCTCGCCGAAAACCCATCTGGGCCTGGTTTTTTTTTGCTTTTGAGGGATTTAATAGAGCCAAAAATGTCCTTGTCCGTGATGGGGGAACCTAGTGTAGAGCTGTCTTCGTCAGAGAGCTTGGGGAGGTTCAAAGTGTCCAGATAGTTAGTACAAGAGTTCAGCTCGACTGACATCTTATTTTTATAGAGGTCCTCATAGAAGGCCTGAAAGGAGGCTAGAATTTTTTCTTGTTTGGGGTGAGTGTTATTAACGAAGTCTTTAATCAATGTTATTGTTAGTAGTTTTTGTCTGTGTTTGATATAGGACGCAAGCAATTTCCCTGCTCTATTCCCCTCACATAGTTTCATGGCTTTGAATTTATTGATCTGTACACCGGCACGTCTGCTAACGATGGTGTTATATTCGTATTTCTTTTGGATAAGTTGATCTAGAACCGGCTTGTTATCTAGGTTAGATGAGTGGGCAATTTCTAGGACCTTGTTAACTTTTTCAAGAGGGTCGAGTTCTGCGTTTAATTTTGTATTAGTCCTCGCTCTAATGCCAATAATCACTCCCCTTATTGTGGCTTTTAGGGCGTCCCATACGATGGAGGCTTTTGTGTCTGGGGAATCGTTCAGTGCAATAGCGTTTTCTATTTGTCTCTTTCCCTCAGGGTCCGAAAGTATTTCCTTATTGAAACGCCAGCGTTTTGGGGTAAAATAGAGGGAGAGCCTGTGAGTTTAATACTAATACAAGAATGGTCAGAGACTAGCTTAGGTGCTATGTCCGTTTCTTCTATGAGGTGGGTGAAAGTGTTAGATATTAAAATATAATCAATTCTGGAGTATGAATTGTGCAGAGCTGAATAGAATGTATAGTCCCTTCCATCAGGGTGTTGGAGGCGCCATGAATCTTTCAGGAGAAATTTGGTGCACAGTCGTGTGAGTGACTCGTGAGAGCGAGAAGGCTGGAATGAGCATTTGGATTGTCGGTCTAATAAGGGGTCTAATGGGAGATTGAAGTCGCCGCCTACAATTAAGAGTTTGGGCCATATGTATCAACATTCCGTTTTGCGATTCCTAAATAGCGATTTTTAAGGAATCGCTATTTAGAATTCGCAAAATGGTATGTATGTAGAAATCAGCTTCTTTTTAGCGATTTCTTAAAATTCCTTAATTGCGGTTAGCAAATTTCTAATCGCAATTAGGGAATAATTTCCCATTCATTTCTATGGGCCAGGAGGCCCATAGGAATGAAGGGGAAATTTGCGAATCGCAATTTGCTAATCGCAAATTGTGAATATTTTCAAGGGTGCAGGGGTGTCCAAAGGACACCCTATTGCACCGCTGAAATAGGCATGGGTGCACATGTGGCGCACATACATGCCCTAAGGGCATGTATGTGCGTCACATGGCACTTAGAAAATTGTAAAAATATGCTTTTTGAAAGGAATTCGCAACTTACCACCAACTAGAAGTTGGTGGTAATTTGCGATTCCTTAAGGCCAATTTGCTAATTTTTTTGGCTTCTTACATTGCATTTAAGGAATCGCAAAATTTGCGATTCCTTAAATGCAATTGCAAGATAAGGAATCGCTATTTTGCGATTCCTTATTTTTCAAGCAGATTTGCTTGATGCATACCATTAGTCCAAATTGCATTCGCAAACGCCGAAATTCGCGAATTCAATTTGGCTTGATACATATGGCCCTACGTCTTGTGGGATATTCTCTATGGCTAAAGAGACAGATTCGAGACTAAAGTGATCACTCCTCTCTTCTTGTGGACGGCCGAAGAGCAAAGTGTGTGGGAGATCCAGTTGAGCTTTATAAAACTTACATCCTCCTCTGAGAGTTTAGTCTCTTGGAGTAAGATGACATCTTCTTTTGATTTCGAAAGGTAATCAAAGACCTTTCGACGTTTCACTGGGTGGTTGAGGCCCTTGACGGTCAGGGAGACAACAGTGAGATTTTTTAGAAGGGATTTGGGTTTAGTCATCTAGAGAGTGGTGGTCGCTGGGAGATTAGATGACATTTGGTTTTGCATCTGTAAGAGTGCGGAACTGGGTTGCCGCCCTCTGTGTGCCAATCACGCCAAGGTGTGAGACTAGCTAGTTGTGGACGATGTGGGTTTTCTTCATTGTAAGGACATCTGTGAAGTCTAGTACGAGACCTGTGGTTAATGCACGTCTTGTGAGGTATTACTGAAGAGACATTTTCACCAAAGTAAAGGTAACAAAAAACAAAACAAAGGGAAACAACCAGTACAATTTTCAACCCCAACCTCCCCTCCTCCCCCTCCTTCATCCCTTCCCTCCCTCCCAACCCTCCCCCACCCTCCTAAACGGTTCGAACTCATGGAGCTGCGACGGCAGTACCGTCTAAGGGCAGCACAGAGATCTTGGATGTAACACTAATGCATCAGGAGAAACAAGGTATTAGTGGTGTGGAGAATAACAATAAGCAAAGGTGAAAACAAAGTCATGAACAGACATACCTTTAGAACAAAATTGGTGGTCATGGACTTTGCAAACGGTGCAAATGAGCGGAAATTACATATCATGTAAATTACAGGGCCTAAGGAGATAACTTTTATCCTGACCCTAGAAGCTCTAGAAGGTTGTTATGAATTGACCTGAAGGGGGCAGAAAGTGGCCCAATGTCAACATATTAAAGGCAACAATCGTTAACGTTGTAAATATTGAGGACTATTGATAATTGTCAATAGATGCAAACAGTGGTAAAATTTGTCACTAATAACTAGCAAGAGCTATTATAAGAGATAGTCTAGGTATTCAATAGACTGAAGGAAGACAAGATATACACTGTTGACAAGGCAAGATATATACTGTTGAAGTGGAGTCAACAAGGTCGGTAAGCAGTATACAACAATACCAGTGTGGACAGTGACCAGGTAAGTCAGGCGGTGGAAGAGTCCTGGGTCTCCTTTTCATCTTGTTGGTAGAGCCACTTGACAGGTCCATGCTCTGTGTCGGAGAGTCTTCTAGGTGTCGTGCAAGGTCACGAGGGTTTGAGTAGAAAAGTGGTCTGCCATTTTCAATAATCCTAAATTTTGACGGGCCAGCAAAGGAGAATTGAATATTTTTCGCTTTCAATTTATCCCTCAGGAGGAGGAATCCTTTCCTTACTTCAACAGTTTCTTTAGAGTAATCTTGGGTGAATATTATACGTGACCTTCCCAGGAGACGTGATGATTTTTCCTTGCGAACTGCAGAATGGTTTCAACATGTTGGTATCGGAGTGGTTTACAGATCAGGGGACGAGGGCCTTTCTTCCCTTGGACACTGAATGTTGGTATTCTATGCGCTCTGTCTAGTTCTAGGCCGTGTTTGAATGTGATCCCCGTTATCATTGTTATCCAGGCTTCGAGGAAAACCACACATGATCCTGCATCTTTCTCTGAGTTCTCCGGAACACTAAAGATGCGAATGTTCCCTCTCCTATTACGATCTTCCAGTTCGGCGTTTTGTCTCCTAAGGTCGTCTGTGGCGCATTGGAGATACTTTATTATCTTTGATGATTGAGAGGTCCTGTCTTCTACATCACTTAGGCGTTGCTCTGCTTCGCTGATACTTTTATTCATAGCGCTCATGTCCACCCTGATTGCCGTAAGCTCAAGCTGCATGGTGTCAGTGTTGCTCTTGGTAGATTTTGCTAAGTCGTGGACTTCTGCAAGTTTTTTTAGGATCGTATCCATAGTGGCTGTTAAGTCCGACCTGGCTTTGATAGGGGACTCTGAAGGTGATGGTTCCGGGATCACCTTCTTATTGTTGGACTTGCTTTCTCTATCAGCCATTGTCTGGCCGGGTTGAGATATTTGCAGAGATGAGTCGCTGTCTTTACTGTCGCTGGTGGGGGAGCTCCTCGCCCCACCCTCAAGATGTCGGCAGGGGGAGTCCTGAGTTGTGCTATGCTCCAGATGTTGCAACAGTCATGATCTTCAGGACACAGGTGGTGAAAAGTAGAGCTGAGCTGGCTGATTGGTGATTCACAGGCAGGTCACAGACGGCTCACCTGCCCGAAGATTGTCACCGGTTAGCAGGAGGCAGTAGATATTGTAGAGATTGTGAAACACCAACAATAAGGGCTGAGCAGCGAGGCCGATTGTTGGCAGTCGTTCACAGCCAGGTAGGTTTCAGGCAAGACAGTGGATTCGCCACCAAGCAGACTACATAGTTGAAAAAGACTACCTACTTGAATGAGACCAAGGAATCCACACTTCCTCTAAATGCAGGGATATTGATTGAGCGAGGGTGGGTAGGAGGTGGTTGTGGAATCACTTACAGAATGCTGCCGTTATGTTTTTTTAAAGCAGAGGTCACGGTGCAGGCAGATAGGTGAACGATATGATGACACACTGCCTCAGCTGCTTGTGTATAACCGCTAGTCAGAGAAAGCCCTTACGGAGCCGGAGGGTAGGTGTGTATCTCCCTTGGTTGTTGGTGATTAGAGCCTTCTTTACTTGGCGCTAGGAATAAACCCGGTTGTCACAAGGATGGCACTGCTGGGGTTATGAATCGGGTTGGGAGAGACGCATCCCACTTCATGCCGCCATTTTGAGATCGCCGGGATCGGTACAGCACAGCGATCCATGGTCAGATAAGAGCCCCCGACATCATTAGCACCAGGGTCGAGAAGAGAAGTGTTGGTGGAAAGGTAGTCAAAGGGACGACGGCGCTAGTGAAGTGTATCAGGCTGGGGAAGGCTCAACCAGCGTCACGCCGCCATTTTGAGAATTCCGGTTGCGGTATCTAACGCAGTTGCCCCTGGGCGATTAAGAGTGCATAGGCCTCGTTATGTTCATGTTAGGTTCCACTGCAGCAAAGTTCTATGGAGCGCAGGTTAGGATGTGATTTGTAGAACGAGCATTGCGATATCCTGCTGAGAGTATTTCAAGGCTGTGGAAGGGTGTCCGCTATATTGAGGTCAGACATGTAAAGTGAGGGCGCCGATTCTATGCCTCTTGCATTTGTTGTAAATTAGTAAGGCACCCACCTTCTGTAGCGCTGAGGTGGGGACAGGAAGCGCTGTTATTCAGAGTGGTGTTGGGTCAGCGGAACCAGGAATAAGTATCGGTCTGGGATGGACTCGACCAGCATCACACCGTCATCCTAGGGCCACATCTCCCGGGATCAAGAACCGATGAGTCCCACAGCAAATACCGCTTTTCCAGGGTAATTTAGACCAAAGATCGCGGCGACATGTAGGCAGCCTGGCAAGATGAGGTGAAGCACAGTATTCCAGTAACAAACACTGATCTCTATCTCCTGAAAACAGACATAGTCGCTCCTCTGTCTGCCGAGCGATGCGTTGCATATAGCCAGGTTCTGAACTGGGATGGTGCAGTGAGCTAAAAAACGGTGATGGATCAAGCCCTGATCTGTTGACTGGGTAGGAGTGTTCTGATTAACTCAGATACTCTGTCCATCACCACCCCCTTTTTGTAATTATTTTGTCCACCATGAGTGTGGAAGGGTATGCTCAGACATGAGTCCCTTGCTCATTGCACCACCAGGATTCAAGCAAGCCGGGCCGAAGACGGCTGTAATGCCAGAAACCGGTCCCCGGAAGCTTGTTTCCTTTCCAGTGAAGAATTGGCTTGGTAGTTTGGTCTGCCCTGTTCCCATGATGCACTGGGCCAGGGACAGACTAATTTGCATATAGCCAGGTTCTGAACTGGGATGGTGCAGTGAGCTAAAAAACGGTGATGGATCAAGCCCTGATCTGTTGACTGGGTAGGAGTGTTCTGATTAACTCAGATACTCTGTCCATCACCACCCCCTTTTTGTAATTATTTTGGCCACCATGAGTGTGGAAGGGTATGCTCAGACATGAGTCCCTTGCTCATTGCACCACCAGGATTCAAGCAAGCCGGGCCGAAGACGGCTGTAATGCCAGAAACCGGTCCCCGGAAGCTTGTTTCCTTTCCAGTGAAGAATTGGCTTGGTAGTTTGGTCTGCCCTGTTCCCATGATGCACTGGGCCAGGGACAGACTAATTTGCATATAGCCAGGTTCTGAACTGGGATGGTGCAGTGAGCTAAAAAACGGTGATGGATCAAGCCCTGATCTGTTGACGGGGTAGGAGTGTTCTGATTAACTCAGATACTCTGTCCATCACCACCCCCTTTTTGTAATTATTTTGGCCACCATGAGTGTGGAAGGGTATGCTCAGACATGAGTCCCTTGCTCATTGCACCACCAGGATTCAAGCAAGCCGGGCCGAAGACGGCTGTAATGCCAGAAACCGGTCCCCGGAAGCTTGTTTCCTTTCCAGTGAAGAATTGGCTTGGTAGTTTGGTCTGCCCTGTTCCCATGATGCACTGGGCCAGGGACAGACTAATTTGCATATAGCCAGGTTCTGAACTGGGATGGTGCAGTGAGCTAAAAAACGGTGATGGATCAAGCCCTGATCTGTTGACTGGGTAGGAGTGTTCTGATTAACTCAGATACTCTGTCCATCACCACCCCCTTTTTGTAATTATTTTGGCCACCATGAGTGTGGAAGGGTATGCTCAGACATGAGTCCCTTGCTCATTGCACCACCAGGATTCAAGCAAGCCGGGCCGAAGACGGCTGTAATGCCAGAAACCGGTCCCCGGAAGCTTGTTTCCTTTCCAGTGAAGAATTGGCTTGGTAGTTTGGTCTGCCCTGTTCCCATGATGCACTGGGCCAGGGACAGACTAATTTGCATATAGCCAGGTTCTGAACTGGGATGGTGCAGTGAGCTAAAAAACGGTGATGGATCAAGCCCTGATCTGTTGACTGGGTAGGAGTGTTCTGATTAACTCAGATACTCTGTCCATCACCACCCCCTTTTTGTAATTATTTTGAGCGATGCGTTCAGGCAGCCATTACCGCTGCCGTCCAAGCCGAATAATTCCTATTTTGATACGGAATGAACTGGAAAGAGAATTAGAGAAACTTGTTAATGAAGACATCATAGAGCCAATAGAGTCATCGGAATGGATTTCCCCCATTGTCATGGCCAGACCGTCCAATGGAAAAATGTGCCTGTGCATTGACCTACGTCATCTGAATAATAACATAGTTGTTGATGAGCTTCCCTTACCCAAAATTTCAGAAATGTTGTCTTTAGTTAATGGTGCCATGTTCTTCACCACAATAGATTTATCGGCAGCTTATCACCAAATCATGTTAGACAAGGATAGTAAACATCTCACTGCATTTATCACACCTGTGGGATGTTTCCAATATAAAAGAATGCCGTTTGGATTGTCTTCTGCCGCTGCAATTTTCCAACGGCTTATGCATCATCTTTTTGGCAAGCATCCCAAGGTGAGATGTTTCCAACATGATAGTCTTATTTTTGGGAAGGATATAGTTGAACACGATGCTGTGCTTGAGGAAGTTTTGAGCACTTTAGAAAAAAAAGGATTGACTGTTGAACATTCAAAGTGTACATTTTGTGTGAAATCTGTGACTTACCTTGGTCATGTTTTATGCGCTGAAGGTGTTGCCACTAAACCTAAGTTAGTGGATGCAATCAAAAATGCTCCATCACAGTCTAACAAGGATGAAGTAAGATCCTTCCTAGGGATGGTGGAATTTTATGCTAAATTCGTTTTTCCAGTAAAGTTTACAACATTAGACAGTTACTCAAAAGCAATATTAGATTTGTATGGTCTGACCCATGCAAGAAAGAATTTGAAGATATCAAAAATGCCATTGTTCATGCTACTATGCTGTGTTCTTTTGACGTAAATTCCAAGTGCATAGTCACCGTGGATGCTAGCAACAAGGGTTTGGGTGGTGTTCTGTCACAAATGGAGGAAAAAGGAAAATAATCCATTGTTGCATATGCATCCAGGGCACTCTCTACTTCTGAAAGAACGTTTTCTGTTATTGAAAATGAAACATTGGTGTGTGTATGGGCCTTAGAACATTATTGTAGTTTTGTTTGGGGCAGAGAATGCATTGTCAGATCTGATCACAAACCTTTAGTCAAACTTCTTACTACTGAAGGATTGTTCAAAGCCTCAGCTAGGATAGCCAGGATGTCAATGCGTCTACAAGACTTCATTTACAAAGTAGAATATGTTCCTGGTAAGAGTAATGTTCCAGCAGATTTTAGAAATACCTGAATGCAAAGTGAATGAATTGGATTCATTGCATGTTGCTCTTATTCATGATGAGAATCCTTTTTGTTTAGATGGGAAGAAGAATATTTGAAAGAGATTGATTTGGTTTCTCTTATTTCCCTTATCTGCCAAGGGTGGCCAGAAAAGTCTAAAACCATTTTGGGAAGTAAAAAACGAGTTATCTATTAATGAATATACCATTTTTCGTGGAGATAAAGCTATCCCTCCCACTTCATTAAGAGAATCCATTTTAAAACCATGTCATGAGGATCATTGAGGCATAGTGAAAACCAAACAAAGGGTCAAAAAATGGGTTTGGTGGCCAGGAATTTACTTTTGCACTGAAAGAACTGTAAGAGATTGTATAATTAGTGCTAAAAGGCATTAAAAACTTTGAGACTTGATATGTGTGAACCCATCATAACAGATGGCCCTTGGCATACTGTGGCTATTGACATCATGGGCCTGATAAGTACTGCCTCCAAATATATAATCTCCATAATTGATGTTTTTTTAGATGAACAATCATAATGATTGTTGATAAAATTGATTCAGCCACCGTTTTGCAATTTATTGATAGAGTTTTCATTGAAGAAGGTCTTCCTGTCCAAGTCATAAGTGATAACGGAGTTCAATTTATGTCCAAGTTAGCAAACACTTATTTTGAGAGAGTAGGTGTAAAACACAGAACCACTTCATTGTATAATCCTAGTGGGAATGGCATGTGCAAGAGATTTAACAGAGTATTAAAAAATGCTATTCAATCGCTGTCATGAAAGGAGCTGATTGGGAACTTCAAGTGTGCAAAGCGAGTTGGATATATAAAACTAATGTTCTTGAGGCTTTAAAAAGGTCTCCTTTTGAAATCATGAGAGGCTGCACTGCTAGAACCAAATGCAATCCGGATTGGTTACTTAAAAGTTCTGGTCTTGATATTTGCATGAATTCCATAAAGAAAAACATTCTTGAAAAACATGTACAATATAAACACATTTTTGATGATGAATATGGTTCAGGTTTAGTTGACATTAAGGCTGGAATGTGGGTCAAAGTTAAAAAAAACCTTAGAAGGTTTGTAAAGGGGAGTCTCAGTTTTCTGAACCCTCGCTGGTTATTACAAAATGCTGTACTTTTGAGTGATGGTAAAGTTTGGAATGTTAGAAGGATTGCCATTTACAGAGGTAAGGGGGATCTAGAAATTTAAAAACCTCAGTTGTCTTTTGGAACTTTTGATGACATTGATAGTCAAGCCACTACTTCAAATTCTTTGGATCTCAATCTAGAACAAATTGTGGAAAACAATATTGTTGGGGGGAAACGGGGTGATATTGCAACCTCTCGTAATGTTGAACTCGCAAATGATGAACCTGCTGAGCTAGTTGCAGATGGAAGTGTTGAACCTGTAGTAGATGATTTTTCTGTTAAAAAAAGAGTATGCTCGGGGCGTGGCTTGGACGTCGATGCAGACGGTTGTCTGAGTCCGGGACCTCCTCCAACCTGAGTAAAATAACGGCGAAACGTGCACCTTTAAGATCCCGAGCGGACCAACAGAACACAAAAACGGGTGTCTAAACATCCAAGGAATTAACTGGTGTGGAAGCAGTGGGTAAACTTGCACCTGTAGACTTGGAAAAACGAACGAAGCGAACGGAGCTGTGGAAGAAGAGGAAACAAGATGGCGGCCGCCCGTTAAAACAGCAAGAAGAAGATCGGAACATCGGGAAAAGCGCTGCGGTGAGAGCGGAGCGCTAAATAAGCAGACTCAAGACCTGGCATCCACCCCTCATCCCCCCCTCATATGGACCAATCTCAAACTCCCCCCCCAAAAAAAAGACTGTAGAGTACAAGAGAGGGAGGTAAAAGAAAGCGAAACTGAGAGCTGGGGGCCGCCATTTCCATTTCCACGTGAAGCGCTCCCATACCACCTCTATAGCGCCGCAGACATCAAGACCCAAACCCAAGCGGGGAAGCAACAGAGAGAGCGCGGGCAGTGAATCCAGCCACACTACCAACATACAGCGCGCTCCCTCATAAAAGACTGACAAGGAGGGAACCGTAAGGAACCGTAAGCACCGCGGAGTCACTGGGGGAGGCCATTTTGAGGCTGCTCTGCGAGCGGCGAAGGAGACAATAACAATGCACCTAGCGCACACGGAAGGTGACCGGGCAGGCGCAAAAAGGGGCAAATTGATGAAAGAGGCACAGAGAGGAAGTGCCTAAGAGACCCAACCGCTCTAAGAGAACCAACCGCACACACAGAGAACGTCGCCATCGTACAAAGGAAAACAGAATAGACCACGCAAACACGAAGGCAAGACAAAGGAAAGGCCCAAAGGCACCAACACGAGAGAGGCGACTGGGAGGCACTCAGAGAAGCAGCGTGCCATATAGCCGAGGCGGTCCTTCAACCTAGCTCCATAGAAACAAACATACTGGAAGGTTGATTCGCACCCTGTACACCGCAATCCCAACACAGAGACACACAAACAAGGGGAGCTGGCAGGGGCAAAGACCAGAACCAGGTACATTCGTGAACCCAGCAGGTTCCGTCTTGAGACCCTAACACCAGCAGGCAAGAAAAGAGCGGAAGTATCCAACCAGCACAAAGAAAGTCGCCTGCACTCCTATCTGATCGGCAGAGGAGTTCAAGGGATGGCAAGCCAAGACGGTAAAGCCAGCAATGAGCCCAAGAAAAGGAAAGACTCGCCGAACTCACCTGCAAAAACCAAGATGGACTTAAAGCATGAAGTCACACTAGAGACGCTACTAAAAAAAATAAATGAAGGGAACGACCTCGCCAAAGCGACCAAGCAGACCATAGACAACATGCAATTAGAGCTAGCCGGGATCAGAGCGGATCAAAGTAAGACAAACAGCAGGATCGATGCCACGGAGAAAAGGATCAGTGACATCGAAGACACCTACGCGCAAGCCCACAAACACCTAGCGGGCGTCTCCAAGATATCAACCATCATGGAAAAACAGCTAGCAGAGCAGGAAGACCGCCTCAGAAGGAACAACATAAGACTCCTGGGAGTCCCAGAAGGCGCGGAAGACAAAACGGGATCCTGCACAGCACTAGTAGAGGAACTGCTACCTCAGATCACGGGGATCCAGTTCAACAGACAGTTCGAAGTAGACAAAGCCTACAGGGTGCCGGCTTTCAAACCAAAACAAGGCCAAGGACCAAGACCCATCATACTTAAACCACTAAGAGCCAACCACACTGAGGCAATCTTCGCAATGGCAAGGAAGGGCAAGAACCTAACGTGGAATGGAAACAAGCTTATAATAACGCCAGACTACTCCAAACACATGGTAGACATCAGAAAGGGGTTCCTGGCCCTCAGAGATAAGCTGCGAAACAGGGGTATATTATTCACCTTCGCAGGACCTGCTAAATTGAAGATCACGGACAGAGGACGCACACAAACGTTTGATGACCCGAACAAACTAAAGAGATACCTGCAAGGGCCTTAAACGGAGGACATGGATGCTCAAAACACGAACACCAGCCGGCAAAGAGAAGAGCATCCACAGGAAGCAATGAAGGAGCCAGCGAACGAACATCTGAAAAACTACTAGACCGACCTTTAAGCTCACGAACTATGCAACCGATCTACCTCAGGAAGACAACAAATACCTCGAACACTTCTACTTTAACTGCAGCGAAGTGACCTTGAAGAGGCCGTAAAGGGCCATATCCTTTTTAACATGGTTCTCTTTTGACTTAGACATTAGTGTTCGGTGCTAATGATGCAATCTCAGGGTGGAGGGGAGGAAGAACTTCGATGTCGCACGCTCGACAGACAAAAGAAGGAGGGAGCGGGCGGAGGGGGGGGGGGTAAGGGCAAGGGGGGGGGTCTAGGCAAGTACAGTTTCTCAACTTTTCTTTCTTTCTTACTATCTTTCACCTAGCCTCAATCTATGAGGCGACATACTACACCCTGGGAGGAGGTGGCAGAGGGAGGAGCTGGGGGGAGACTCAGAACAGGCAGGCGGGAAACCGAACACAGAGCAGGCAGAAGAACGATTCACACGATAGCACAAACCACCGAAATATAGGCGCAGCTGACGGGGTGGGATGACGGCATTAGGGAACACACAAACCTCAGCTGACCTTAAAATTGTTTCACTTAACGTCAAAGGCCTTAACCATCCAGTCAAACGCAGAAAAGTGATCGAATACCTAACAAAGCTCAAGAGCGACATATGTGTCCTCCAGGAGACGAAACTCTCACGGGAGGATGCATCACGACTGAAAGCAAACTGGATAGCAGACCAAGCCTGCTCTCCCGCTATACACAAAAAGAGGGGGGTGATCACCCTAGTAAACAAGAAATATAGACTAACAATCCAGGAAACACACTTTGACGATGATGGCAGACTACTGATAACTACCCTCAAGAGGGGAGACGAGACGATACATGTAGCGAACATCTATGGCCCCAACACGCATGACAAAGAATTTTGGGAAGGGGTGGTAAAGAAACTAGGTGATGTCCCACAACACGAGCTTATAGTGGTTGCAGGCGATCTCAATGAGGTTATGGATGATACTATCGACAGACACTCACCCAGACCACGCACGAGAACCCAAACACCAAGCACGCAAAAGAAATTATGCAGCAAACTCCAACTTAGAGACCCCTGGAGACTACAACACCCAGACACAAGAGACTACACCTTCTACTCCCACCCGCACCATTCATACAGCAGGATAGAATACATCCTCGTGTCAGCAGACTACACACACCTTACCGATCAAATAGAAATATCAGCAATCACTATCTCAGATCACGCACACATCAGCCTAACACTAAGAGGCAGACACAACGAAAAACGCTGCAGCAGGTGGAGAATGAATAGTGACATTCTTAAAAACCCTGAAAATGTGAAAGAGATCGAGGGGGCCATCACAGAATACCTCGAACTCAACGACACCCCAGACATGGACGGGGGTGTTGTGGGATGCATTAAAGGCAACGCTAAGAGGGAGGATCATAAGCATCAAAGCCAGGATGAATAAAGACAGAAAAAAAATAGCTGAGCTTGAACAACAGATAACCGAACTTGAGAGGGGACACATAGCTAATCTCAAAGATGGCAACACGCTGACAGAACTGTCTAAAAAGAAATATGAGCTGAACAGATTCCTAAGCTAAAGGGCAGGGGCATGGATTAACACATATAGAGCTATCAACTTATGCTCAGCGAACAAAGCAGGGAAGGCGCTAGCCGCCTACCTCAAATGTAAACAGAGACAGCACGCAGTCGCCGCGATAACAGACACTAACTCCAGATCACAAACAGCTAATAGAGAGATCCTCGAGGTCGTCAGGAAATTTTACGAGGAACTCTACACAACAGACACCAACCTCAAGCAAGGTGGAGGCGCCCATCTCCAGGAAAAAATAGACTTACTATGCCTTACAGCAGATCAGAGGGAGGCGCTAGAAAGTGGAATAACCGGTCCGGAAATAGAAAGGGCAGTAGCTTCACTTAAAGAAAACAAGGCACCAGGTCCTGATGGCTACACAGCCACCTTCTATAAGCGCTTCTTGCACCTCCTAAAACCTACAATGGTTGAGGTATTCACACACTGCAGCCAAACTGGCGGCATGACCCAGTCAATGTCCGAGGCGAATATTAGAGTAATTCCCAAAGACGACAAAGACCCCCAATACCCTGCCAACTACCGGCCCATCTCACTAATAAATGTTGACTGTAAGATCTACGCGAAGGCACTGGCGATGAAACTAAACACATACAGCCTGATTCATGTAGGTAAATTGCACTCGCAAAGGGCCAGATTCTGAGAATCTGGCCCTTTGCGAGTGCGATTTTTGCATTTGGTATTCATGATACCAAATGCAAAAATCGCTATGTAAGAATTCGCATATTTGCGTAGAATGGCATTTAAGGAATCTCTAATAGAGATTCCTCAAATGCTATTCATGACACAAAACAAAATAGCGATTTTGGACTTTTGGGGCCGCTATTTACCGAGAGGTCAGACCTGTCGGTAAATAGCAAAAACTCAGAAAAATGCTTTTAAAAGCATTTTTCTAAGTTGCATGTTGCACACACACATGTCCTTTGGACATGTGTGCGCGCAACACCTGTTCAAATGTGCATTTTAGGGGTGCTACAGGGCGTCCTTTGGACACCCCTGGCACCCTTAAAATCGCTATCTCATTTGCGAGTAGCAAATTGCTACTCGCAAATGAGGGATACTCCCCATTCATTCCTATGGGCCTCTTGGCCCATAGGAATGAATGGGGAGTATTTGCGAGTAGCAAATTGCTACTCGCAAATAAAGAACATGTAGGAATCGCTATTTAAGTAGCAATTCCTACATGAATGCCGTTTTGCGTGTCCTCAATAGCGAATCGCTATGATTCGCTATTAGGGACACGCAAAACGGCATGTACATGAATCAGGCTGATAGCTACCAAGCATAATCCACATCTCACAGGTTGGATACATAAAGAATAGGTTATCCAATGATAACACCAGACTACTATGCCACCTAATCGACAGCACATCCAAAACAAACACCCCAGCCGTAATGATAGCCTTGGACGCCGAAAAGGCCTTTGATAGAGTATCCTGGCCCTTCCTAAACAACCGCATGAAGAAATTTGGCCTAGGCGATCAAAACAGGAGGATGGTAATGCCACTCTACAAGAGCCGAAAGCCAGAGTAGTAGTAAACGGTGCTGCGTCAAACCCATTTACACTAGGTAGAGGGACGAGACAAGGGTGCCCACTATCACCGGCCCTCTTCCTTTTAGCCATAGAGCCGCTGTTAACCATGATCAGGGCTAACACACACATAAGAGGCATCCCAATACAAGACTCCGTGGTCAAGCTGGCTGCCTACGCGGATGATGTACTGATCATAACAGAGAAACCAGACACATCCATAGCGGCACTAATGACTACCATTGAGTAATATGCACAAGTCTCAGGATACAAGCTAAACAAAGACAAGTCAGAATGCAAACCATTGAACATCCACACCACAAAAGCGTCCCTGAACAATTCAGGCCTGACGTGGCAAACAAAACACCTAAAATACCTAGGCCTGTACTTCGGAAGGGACCTAAAGTCGACCCTCGATTACAATGAAAGCAGACTTCTTAAGAAAGTGAAAGAGAGCATAGATACATGGTCTCCCAAATTCATTAGCTGGTAGGGGAGAATAGAATCAGTGAAAATGATGCTAACGCCCATAGTCAACTACACGCTTAGCATGCTGCCACTCACACCGACGAATGACTTCCACAAACAACTAGACAAACTGCTCAACAACTTCATATGGAGGGACAAAAAACCAAGAAGAAGCCTCCAGAAACGCAGACTGAACAAGAACTTGGGAGGGCTAAACCTCACCAATTTTAAAATATTCCACACCGCATGCCTAGCCAGGCAAGGCATCCACTAGGTAGCCCCAAGCCAAGAATACAAACCCGCATGGCTGTCCCTGGAAAGAGCACTAATAGGAGGCCTTGACCCGATATCAATGGTAACGGCGAACAAACACCCCCAGGCTAATAACACTATCCTGAAGAACACAAAGTCAGCACTACTCAAGGTAGATAAAAAGCTAGAACATAGTATCAGAGACACTGAGTGGATCTCCCTATGGTATAACACGAAGCTCAAGTACAAAGAGAGAACACTAGACATGAAGGAGTGGTATAAGCGAGGGATCTCTACACCGCAACAATTAATGAGACAAGGACACCCCCTCACTTTTGACTCACTCAAAAACCAGTACAACCTCCCAGGCCTTGAATTCTACGCATTCCTAAAAATAAAAAACACAATTACTAAAACGAACCTCAGCAGAAACCCGCCCTCCATCATAGAGTACATGTCAAACATAAACAAGCTAGGACACCAAACAGCCCACCTCTACAAATTACTCAGCCCCCACACATCAAGACTGAACAATAAAGCCCTAGAACACATGGAAAGAGACATGGGAGATGTCTCACGGAAAGGGAGAAATCAACCATATGGCAAGCCGCAACTAGACATAAGATAACCCCACAACTAGCCCAGACGAAATATTGGCTGCTGCACAGAGCGTTCTGGACTCCAGCTCGCCTGGCCGCTGCCGGTATCAGGGAAAATGACAAATGCTGGAACTGCCACAAGGAGAAAGGGGATCTGGAACACCTAATCCTACACTGCTCCAAGGTTAGAAAGTTCTGGAACAAGATAAGGCAATTCATATCTGAAATGACTGGCCAATCATTACAAGGCAGCATCAAAGAAATCACCGCGATAGCCCTTGCCCCGAGCCCTAAAGCCAAAGTTGACAGAGATCTGATAGACCTCCTCCTAACATCAGCGGTGAAAATAATACTCACGAACTGGAAGGACACCAGGAAGGCCACCTTCAAAGGCTGGCTAAACTGGATCACCTTCTTGAGAGGGGCAGACAACATAGCTTCACACCACTCACCGAGCCACCACTCATGGGGGGGAAATGTGGAAGGCACTAGATGAGCACCTGATCACCCTCAAACCCCCGTTAAAAAAAAACCTGGCCTCAAAAGCAGGAACCAGCTGACAGAGCTGCCTCACAACCCCCCTTGGGTCTATTGCTTCTTTTTTCTCTTTCTCTCTTTCTCTTTTCCTAGTTTCTCCACAAATTCCGCGAAGGAGGGAACGTAATTGTTTAATCGTCTGTACCACATAGCCCTATGCGCAGACGCGAAGATACCGCTGGACACCACGCCGTACTACCCTCGTTGTATTAAAATGAAACACGGAAACTGTACTGTATGTATATATAAACACCTGTTTTTAATAAAAAATTGTGAAATAAAAAAAAATAAAAAAAAGAGTATGCTCCAGACCTAGGTGGATAGAAGATTTTGTATGTTACATATGTGAATACTCTTATTATTATTTTTTTCTCTTTTCCTTCATTGTTTATTTTCTTTCATTTCCTTAAGGGGAAGATGTGTCATTTTTCTCTTTTAGAATTGTTTTCTTCTGAACCTTCTGACTTCCATGAGCTCTCTGTTACAAAGCTCTAGATTCTTTCTGTGAGCTCTGGGAAGGCAGTTGATGAAAAAGAAGACCGTTGCAGGCTGCGTCCTGCCTTGCTCCTGTGTTTCAACAATTAAACGACTTAGGGCCAGATGTAGGAAGGCAAATACCGGTCGGTAACGGCCAATTTCGGCCGTTACCGACCGGTATTTGGAGTTTGGGATGTAGGGGCATGTTAAAATACAGATTCGGTAATTTTACCGAATCGGTAATTTTACCGATTCGGTAAAATACCGATTCGGTAAAATTACCGAATCTGTATTTTGACATGTAGGTAGCACTGTAATCAGTGCTACAGGGGTTTAAGAATTCTTTATTTACCACCAACTAGAAGTTGGTGGTAAATAATGAAAACCCTTTAAAAAGCATTTTTTTTGCTTTTTAAACAGTGCCACGTTGCAGACATACATGCCCTAAGGGCATGTATGTCTGCATCATATGCATCCATGCACAATTGAGGGGTGCAACAGGGTGTCAAAGTGACACCCTGCCACCCTTCAATGTTTCCCCCAATTACCGAATCGGTATTTACCGATTCGGTAATTGACATTCATTCCTATGGGCCTCCAGGCCCATAGGAATGAATGGCAATTACCGAATCGGTAAATACCGATTCATAGCGATTCGGTAATTAAATCGGTAAAATTACCTACATCCCGATTGTCAGTTCTCAAATACCGAATTGGTATGATTCGGTATTTAAGAATCGGTAATCTGGGATTACCTACATCTGGCCCTTAATGACTTATTCCTGCGTGAAGTCGTACTTTACAGGCCTGTGCCTGCGTCCAGCCCCCCGCAGAGAGCCAACCCACTCGTGGCCTTTTATTGCAACCAGTTCCTGCTTGGGCAGAAGGCCTGCACTCGCAGGACCTCCACCATTACTGTATGAGCTTTAAGAGGGTTCTGCTTTAAAAGCGAGCCTTGCTCATTCCATTGTGGCTAAGGCTAAGGAATTATTTGTGCCTCAGGTGCTTTTTAATGGGCCGGTACTGTCTAGTACTGAGAAGCTGCACCTGTTTATTTTGAGAGGGGGAGTACCTGCACTTTTCAGCAGAGATGCAATACTTATATTTGGAGAGTACCAGCATTTCCCAGCAGCAAATAGGTGCTCTAGCAAAGGAGGGTACCTGCACTTCTATTTTCCCATTTCAAGTACTGTGTTGTGTCACTCCTCTAGTCACAAAAAGAGACAATCTCAACATGCCTAGAGTCAAATGTATGCCTCAGTGCATGGTTTTACCTCTTTTCACGGATATGTCATATTTAACGATCATTCAGCAGCACTGCATATGGCAAACGTGTAATGAGGTATTTTGAATTAATCACAAATGTCTGCAAGGGCAGTCACACGGGCGACTTCCCATATGTGGATTTTGAGCTGCGTACTCTACATCAGGGCTCGAGTCGGGGTACCACGCGAGTGGACGGCGTCCCCCCACTTATTTTACCGGGTGGACGCCGTCCCCCCTGCCAAACAGCTGGACTTCACTCTTTGGCCTCTTGGGGACGAGATCGGAGCTCACGGCACGCTGCTCAGGCGCTGGCTTCTCATGCAATCGCATCTAAAGGGTGAGGGAGGGGAGGCAATGAGCCCGATGGTGTAAGCCACCGTTCGTGACGTCACTGCCTGTTGTGACGTCACTTCCGGTGACAGCGGTCCCCCCACTTCTGTTTTTTTTTAGGACTTGTGGCCTGCTCTACACGTATGTGCATCCCCTGCACTCTCTACCACTGCTGGGCTGAGATAGCCATGCCGAATTGTCCCATGTCGTGACTTGATCGAGTCACTACTTTTTTTCTCGACGCTTTTGATAAACAGTTTGGGGTGTCGTCAATCAGATGGCGCCAGACTCGCAGTAGTTGGTAGCAGGAGCGCATGTAAGAAGTTTTCAGTGATTTCTAAGTCTGTTTAAAATATTTTACGGCTACTCAGTGCTTGGTCTCAGCAGAGTTGTTTAAATACCCGGTCACTAGGAGTGAGGGGATAAGAGGAAAAGGAGAGCACGAGGTGATAGAGATACATTACACGTTGAATGTGTCCTTGTGACACAATGCTTGTGTAATGTAACTGGTGCTCATGTAAAGGGCTCCCGCCAATACCTTCGGGTCGAATTCGCGCTATATAAAACTGAAAAGAAAAAAAAGACCCGCGTGACCGGAAAGAGCCTGTAATAACCGTTTCCTCTTGAGGGACGCGGCCGTGCGCTAATGTCCCTTTGAAGTGTGGTCAGGACATCTTAAAAATGTTTGGGGCAAGTCGCAAGATATATTTGGGGTGGGGCTACCGCTTCGGACCAATTTCAGACCATACTTTCATGGTTCCAAACAATATCGATTTCTACATCGAATTTTAGGACAAAACAAAAACATCTGTCAATTTGTTTTTGCCATTGGATGATTTGGATCTAGATTTTTTTGTCTTACTACAACATATTCTTGCTGCAACAGACAAAATCAAAGCCCTGCTCCGAGAATGTAGCCGAAAAGAAAGTTACATAGGGACAGGGAAGGGGTAGGTAGTGAAAGACAGGTAGAGTCAGACCCGGTTCTAGCCTGAGGGCCGGGTGGGTCAGGCAGGCCCACCCAAGCATGACCTTTGACCCTCGCAGTCACGGCCGTGGAGAATGCACCTAAATGTTACCTCCATGTCGATGCCGTGCCGAACCTTAATGGTGTTTTTTTCACTTTGTTCACTTTAATTATCAGGCAGGGGCCATTAAACAACACCTATAACACATTTTAAAGTGCCTTTTTACAAATGTATTTTTTACAAATAAAGTGTGTACTCGTAAGGAGAAAACACGAGCATTAGGTAATTTTCCTTATTTTTGCACTGACTCGGAAATTAAAATACTGATTATGCTCATAAAAAAACGTCTGGGAGGCAACCCTAGCTCGTGTCTGTGGCAAGCTCAGTTGGACGGTGGGTGAGGGGGACTGGGGACAGCGGTTTAACTGCCACTGATGTGGCAGGTGCAGTGGCACCATGGCTGTGAGCAGCGTTCTGCACCTCAGTTATGGCTGTTTCTGGGGACTTCTGAGACTGTTTATATATTTTAGTCTGTGCATGATGCATACTGTGATATGCTTTAATATGGGGCATGATTTATACTATTCAGATAGTGGCAAAGCATGATGGAATCATAAATGTCTTCCCATCACCTGAGAATTAAGGCCTTATCTTTTTTCCCCCCAAGTTTTCTACAGCGCAAACTTGACCCAAACTTATTGGGTATCAGAGCGCTTTACATGAACACCAGTTCCCTTACACAAGGACACATTCATGTTTTTTGAGGCACGGGAGATTAAGTGATTTGCCCAGAATCACAGGATTTTGATTGTCATTGCAGAGGCTCGAACCCGGTTTCCCAGATTTGAGGTAGACCGCCCTGGCCATTAGACCAAATTAGACTTCAGTGGAATGGTTGTTTCATCACAAATGTATCCTGCCCGCCGTATTACAAGTGCCATTGGCTATAATGCACTTGTAATAAGGCAGATGAGATACCCGTCACGTTTGTGAAGGAGTTACAAGTCTGCCGAACTCTAAATCAGGCCCTTTAACTGGAGTTACAATGTCTACTTAAGTATGTGTGTCCACCTGTCTGCTCTCTGCCAGATGCATTTATAAAGTAAATACCCATGTAATCACAAGTTAGATATTGTGCTGAGCTGAATTTATTCTCACTAGTAGAGCAGGGAACAAACATATGTATTTCATATTCTGACATCTTGTTCCAGTACATTGAAATTATGCAATTTTGCGGCTGTTGTATTTTTCACAGAATTATGGATTTGCTACATTTGTCATATAATCTATCATCGGCTGCATAATCAGGAGATTTTAAAAAATGTTGTTAGCTCAAACAAATCAAAAGTTACTAAAAATGCTGCAATACTTGTTGCCGCACAGTTGAGGGTCCATCGCAAAGATTCATAGATTACCGTTCAGTTGCTTTCTACTACACTTATTCTTGAAACTTGTACTATTGAGGTGCAACTTGTGCCAAGACAGTGCTAAAAAGTGTACAAAAGGACAAAATAATGAACTAACGCAATCACAAAATGTGCAGGATTACGTCACATAATTGTCCAAACTTACCTCACAACTAAATAATTAATTCCACAGGTATATTTTAAAATGGACATCTCTGAAGTTTTACCACAAACAAAATAATATTTTCAGATAAATGGTTAGTCTTTGCATACATCAGAGTATATATTTTAGGTTTAAATCTTTATTATTGATTTAACAGCTGGTATGTCAGTGTAGATTATGAAGGGTGATCAATCATGGGTTGCGCAGAGCCCCAGCAGCTGACGTACCAAAGTACCAAGAAATAATACAAAACACTAGAAACGAGACTCCACCCCCTCCCCCCTCTCCTCCACCGTTCACTGCAAATTAAAGGTCCAGTTCGGAGTAAGAGTGTCTCACTGTGGCTGCATGGCCGGCTGGGTCGTGGTGGTGTCAGGGACGGTCAGCCGTAAGAGACGTAGATATCTGGGGCATGTGTGTTCCCGAAACTCCTGGGCAAGCATATTTAGGAATAGTTGCCATAAGTCTCCAAAGGTCGAGCCTTTCCCTGCTAGTGTAAGGGATATCTTCCCATCCCTAAGATATACCACAGGCGCTGGAGCCAGCCAGTGTGTGGAGGAATGTGAGGTGTTTTCCAGTGGATCAGGATATTTTGAATGGCCGTGCCCAAGGCTATCGCTATCTGGCGTCCTCTTTTGGACTTGAGGGGGTATGTAAGGGGTTTGGCACTCCCAGAAGGATGCATGCTGGGAATCTTGGCAGCTCAGTATCCAGGTGTTTGTCAACTTCTGCCAGGATCTGAGACCAGTATTATTGTAGATACTCACATTCGAAAAGCAGGTGGACCAATGTTCTAGGTTTCCCGCAACCTCTCCAGCAATCCTGGCTCTGTGTGGGGTCTACCCTATGGATACGCTCCGGGGTGTAGTACCAATAGGTGACTATTTTGGTTAGTGTTTCGGTTAGGCCCATGTTACTGGCCATGTGCCTCGCCCTATAATAAGCCCCCTCCCACTCCTTGCTAATGAGTGCTTGACCTAGATCTTTCTCCCAGCGCTTGCGGCTAGCCTTATAACTGTGTGTGTAGTGAGTAAGGAGCATCTTATATAGGTCTGAGATTAGTTTCTTGTCTGATGTTCTTGTGAGGAGCCAACGTTCATAAGGGGTAAAGTATCTCTGTGCCTGTGATTTGTTATCCAGGTGTGATGTCCAGTGTCGAAGTTGCAGATAGTGCAACCTTTCTGATTCCGGAAATCCATATTCAGATCTAACTTGTGAGAAGGAGATCACACCCTGTTCATCATATAGGTGACCCAAGACGCTGCATTCTGTGGCGTGCCAGTGTGTGAAAGCGGTCTCACCTAGCCCCGGACCGAATTCTGGATTGTCAAAGAGCGGGGTGAGAGAAGAGGGAAATGTGGTCAAACCGTGTCTCGTGTTGGCCTGATCCCATGCAGTTAGTGTGGATTGTGTAATGAGGGAAGCATATAGGTTAGTGGGTCTGTGCGGCGTCTTCAAAAAGGGGATCTTTCTGAGTGATGTGCCAGCCACCGCTCGATCCTGGAAAAGCCAGTGTTTCTCGGACTCAGTGCGATTCCATTCTACTAAGTGTTGCTGCTGCGTGGCTTTGTAGTAGAGGTGGATGTCGGGGACCCCCAGCCCGCCTTCGTTAGGTGGGAGAGTACTAAGGAGTTTCTTCATCCATGGTTTACGGCCCTGCCATGTAAAGAGGGAGAGTTCCGACTGTACTCGGTTTAACCATCCCACTGGGGGTTGTAGAGGAAGGGTCTGGAACAAGTATAGGATCTTGGGTAAAATCGTAATTTAAATGGTCGCTATCCTCCCTAGCCAGGAAATAGGGTAATGCTTCCACCGCCTCTGGTCTGAGCGAATTCGAGTGTGTAGCTTGGCATAGTTAACTGTTACTATAGTTTGTAATGTAGGTGCCAACTGGATTCCCAGGTATGGGACCGTATCCCCAGTCCACTGTATTGGGTGCTGCCGTTGGAGGCATGCCTGTGTGTGTGGTGACAGCGAGAGGTTGAGAGCCACCAACTTTCCAATATTGACTTTGAACCTTGAGGCCTGCGCGAAGGAATCGAGCTCCGTCAGGAAGGCCCCCAAAGCTACCTCCGGTTCTACTAGGGTGACCAGTACATCGTCCGCGTAGAAGCTTATGGAATGGATATCACCTCCAAATCGAATTCCAGTGATTTGAGGGTGTTCCCTAACTCTATGGGCCATAGACTCCATGTACAGTGCAAAGAGTAGGGGTGACAGGAGGCACCCCTACGGTGTGCCTGTGCCTATGGGGAACGGTGTCGAGGTGTGCCCATTAAATCTCTAACGGACGCTGTGGGGGAATGATAGCAATTCAGAATTTGTGTCCTCATTTTCTCGCAAAGCCTGGCGCGGGTCATCACCTGCTCCAGGTAGGGCCAGTGGACCCTGTCGAAGGCCTTCTCCACATCAATGGTGAGAAGCATAAAATCTCCAGGGATCCGTGACGCCTTCTCAATAAGATGTAAGACCCTCTTAGTGTTGTGGCTCATTTGCCTGTGTGGAATAAATCCCGCCTAGTCGGGACCAATCAGTCCTGGCATGTGGATAGCTAATCAAAGCCAAGATCCCAGTATATAATTTTAGGTCTATATTCAGGAGGGAGATGGGGCGGTATGCACCGCAGCTGGTTTTGTCTTTTCTGGGCTTAGGGATTACCACAATGGCGGCCTCGAGCATTGATTTGGGGATCGCTCCCAGGGATGCGAAAGTATTAAAAAGCCTGGTCAGGAGTGGTGCCAATGTAGGGCAGAATTGTTTATAAAATGCTGCGGTGAAAGCGTCTGGTCCGGGAGATTTGGCTAATTGGAGTCTTGAGATGGCCGCTATGACTTCCTCTATTCGGATGTCCCCCTCTAATTGCTCTGAGCGTTCAGAGGCTAAGGTAGGGAGGTGCACCTCTGCTAAGTAAGTGTCTCTAGCTGTGTCCTCCAACTTCTGACCCGCATATAACTGGGTGTTGAAGTCTCAAAATGTCTCAGCTGTAGCTGCGTCCTCTGTGACTAGTCTCCCGGTCTGATCCCGAATCTCTTGCACCCCCTGCGACTGTTGGGCCTCGTGTAGTTTGTGGGCTAACAGATGCTCGCATCTGTCCCTCCCCCACATAGAATGAGTGGTGTAGTCGTAACGCTGCGTATTCCGCTCTGTTCTGATCTAGGGCCGCTAATTGTGTCCGAGCTTTAGTCAGCTGGCGCCAAATCCTAGGTGCCCCTGTCCGCTGGTACATTTGTTCTAATTCCCTTGTTTTCTGCGTGAGCTTCTCCCTCTTTCGCCTGCGCTCCGCATTGTCAGCCGGTGAGATGGCTATTAGCTCGCCCCTGATTACGGCCTTGAGCGCCTCCCATTGCATTGCCATTAGGGTGTTGGGATTATCATTGTGCAAAAGGTAGTCATTGATTGCGCTCTGTACTTGCTAGACCATGGTGGGGCATTGCAGGAGGGTATGTTGCTACTCCAGGAGCGTAGTCAGACAGTAATGCCACCAAGATGTCCACAGCTGATGTGAGTGCGCGGAGAGCCTCTGAGCCGATCATGTAATCTGATCTGGCGTACGTTTTGTGGGCATTAGAATAATAGGAATATTCCATGAGGTGGGGGTGGTGGCACCTCCATAGGTCTACTAGGCCTAGGTCCTTCAGTCTGGCCAACCCTGCAGTGGAGAGCGCGTATGTCTTGCCGAAACGTTGTGTTGACCTATCTAGGGAGTTGTCAAAGACAAGATTAAAGTCTACCCCCAATAATATCTTGCGCTCAACTGTTACGGTGGCCTCCATCAGAGCCTCGTGGAAGAATCGTTCCTGGCCCTCATTGGGTGCATACAGGGACCCAATAACCAGGGTGTGCCCCTGATGTAGAACTGATAAGTCAGTTGGCGCCACCTTCTGCCCTACCTTCCCTTAGAAAGCCTGGAGACTAAAATCGCCACTCGCGCCGACTTAGAAGGACCAGATGAGAAGACTTGCGTGGGAAGCATACAAGATTTGAGTCGGTGACAGTCCCGGGTGAGCAGTTGTGTCTCTTGCAACAGGCATATGTGAGCCCCTGTGCTCTCTAGGTATGAGAGTATCGCCCTGCGTTTTACGGGATTACTGAGACCTCTCACATTGAGCGTGAGGATCTTGAGATTAGTAGGGGGCATCTAGTGGTCCAGTGTTGGGAGGTAAGTACAGGGTTCCATGGCTGGATCTGTGTGTCTTGACTAGTACATGAGTGTAGAGTGAGCTATGTGTCTCATGGCGAGGCCCTTGGGTGCCCAGGAGCAGTGAACAGGGGCCCCATTAACAAAAAAAGAAAAAGAAACCAAGAAAACCCCAAAAAGGTAACAGAACAACACTATGAGTAGAGAGTAAAAGTTCAGGATATAGTCCATTTTCATAGGACAACTGGTGGGTAGTCTGCATGGGGTCCATAATGTGGCCAAGGTTGTCTCCTCATCCACCCGCCCAGATGCAGTGAGAGGAGAAAAGATACAGACGTCACATAATATGCTCACGAAGCTTGTGTCTTTCCCAGTGCCTCCGGGAGGGCCTCTAGAACTGCCTGCTGCCCCTTTGTGATCTCCGCTGGGTCTGGTCGTTTTGGGCGGCATCTGCGGCCCTGCTGCCGCTATTTTGGTTGTGAATCCCCGTGAGCGGGACTGCTATTCCCACCGTCGTCATCAGGAACTTCAATGCCCAGCAGCTGACACGCTTCGGCTGGTAAAGCTTGCTGTCTACAGGAAGATGAGCAAGAACGGGTGGCCCCAGGAGTAGGAGATGCAGCGCTGATGTAGATGCGTAGTGATGGGTCAAAAGGTTTGCGCTTCTGCAAAGTGAGCATAACAATGTCTTGGTACAGGGTGGGAGCTTGACCCCTGAAATTGACCGGATGCATGGATCTGGCTTTATGAAAAATCCCTTCTTTTGTGCGGAAATCCTGTATACAGACCAATATGTCCGCAGGCGGGGCTTTGTCTGAGCGGGGTGGGCCCACTCTGTGTGCTCACCCATTTTAATGTCTGTGTCCGGTGGGCTGCCGAGAATATGATTGAAGAGGTCTCTTGTGAAGGAGAATATGTCCACGGCCTCTTCCTTGGTTTTCACTCCTCTAATCTGGATATTGTGCCTGCTGGAGCGGTTCCCTAGATCTTTGAGGTGAGTTTGGAGGTCCACCTGCTGATCATGGATGCGGATGACTGCTTGTTGCCAGGCTGCTATTATGGTGTCCCTGTTATCGCCCTTATCTTCCAGTGTAGCAACCCGCTCCCCCATTTCATCTACATCTCTTGGATGTCTTTGATTTCAGACGTAAGATCGCGTTTAACTGTTTGCAGGTCTTCGCGAAGAGTAGTGAAGAGAGACTTGAGGAAGGCACGCGTCACCGGCTCCTCTGTTGTGCTATCCCCTGCTTTGGGGCGGGTTCACTCTGGGGAGAGTGATCCATCATGGTTCCACCTTGGGGCCGGGCAAATAGTTCTTTCAGAGTCTTATCCTTCTTCCCCTGGGTAGAGGACATGGCTTGTTTACAGGTGGGTTGATGGGTTCTTGGGAAGTATAGTAGGTGCAGCAAAGTGATCGAGCGCAGGCCAGCGATCGAGCCACCCCACTAGAAGACTGCATGAAGCGGGGCGCGACAGGCCGAACACCCCTCTCTGGCCGTCCAGACCACAGTGTACAGCCTCCCAGGGAGGCATAGCCCCAGAGTCAGCCCAAGACGGGTAGCCTTGGTAGCATGTGGGTGTGCCCCGGCCTTTATAAAGCGCACTACTTACCCATGAGGGTCTCAAGGCCCTGGGGGGAGGGGGATGCTGCTACTGCTCAAAAAGCCAGGTCTTGAGGACTCTTCTAAGGGACAGTAGGTCTTGGGTCTGCCGTAGGTGGATGGGGAGGATGTTCCAGGTCTTGGCGGCGAGGTGGGAGAACGATCTGCCGCCGCCGGTCGCTCTTTGGATGCGGGGGACTGTGGCGAGGTCGGCGGAGTGGAGCTGGCGGGCGGGGGTGTAGAAGCTGAGTCGTCTCTTGAGGTACGCTGGTCCAGTGTTGTGGAGTGCCTTGTGTGCGTGGGTGAGGAGTTTGAAGGTTATCCTCTTGTTGACGGGGAGCCAGTGCAGGTCTCTGGGGGGGGTGTGATGTGACTGCGTCAAGGGATGTCGAGGGTCAGGCATGCACAGGGGTTCTGGATGCGTTCAAGCCATTTCAGGAGTTTGTCCGAGGCTCCTGCGTAGAGGGCGTTTCCTTAGTCCAACCTGCTGCTGACAACGGCCTGGGTGACTGTTCTTCTCTTTTCGGTGGGGATCCACTTGTAGATCCTTCAGAGCATGCAGAGGGTGTTGAAGCAGGAGGAAGAGACGGCGTTGACCTGCTTAGTCATTGAGAGGGTGGAGTCGAGGATGACCCCCTAGGTTGCGTGCGTGGTCGATGGGTGTTGGAGCTGTTCCCAGTGCGGTCGGCCACCAGGAGTCGTCCCAGGCCGAGGGGGTGGAACCGAGGATAAGGACCTCTGTCTTGTCTGACTTCAGACGACTGTTCCTCATCCATTCGGCGACGGCCCTCAATCCTTCATGGAGGTTGGTTTTGGCGGTTGGGTGTCATTGGCGTAGGAGATGATGTTGAGGTCATGCAGTCTGGCAACGTGGGCAAGCGGTGCCATGTAGATATTAAACAGCGTTGGGCTGAGGGATGAGCCCTGGGGCACGCCTCAGATGATCTTGGTGGCTTCGGAGCAGAAGAGGGAAGGCGGACATGCTAGAGATCGCGGGTCACCCGACCAATAATTTCGCCACTTCTGGCTTCGGGCCCATATACTTTACTTTATCATATACATTGATCAGATGACCACACAATCTACTACCAATAATTGTGAGTTCCCTTTCGATTATTTCCAGTGTACCCAACTTACCATCCACTGTATGGGTACCTATGACCACGATGGGTCAGGGAGCTAGCTGTAAAAGGAAAGGCAGCAAGATACAAACCCCAACTTTTGTACTTTATTTCATGAAATGACCACGGACAACTGAGAAGTTTTAAAAGTTTATCTTAGATTTCAGATTCTGCAATCATACAGTTTATAGTAATGAGGCAATCTATAATCAGAATAACGAAAAGCACATAACCATATAGGAAGAGTATACAGGTAACCATCTAACCCAATAATGGGGGAATTAAAAAATAAACGGAAATGAAATTCGAGGGAGAGTACTTAATGCTAGGGATTTTATGCACGTGTTAGGAACTTTATCATGGGGTCATATTTCGAGAGAAAAGACACTAGGGAAACCTATACATCTATGGAAGGGTAAAAAGTGCAACACGCTATAATTCTAACGTTATTACTTCAATTCAGTATTTAGGAGAAAAATTATATCACACATTAAATTCATAAACAGTATGGTGAGATTTATACTAACAGGACAGGGGAACATAGGAACATGCTATGAAATGCAAACTGAAAATGACTTTAATGAGATGCAATGTTTGCGGAGAAAAGCATGGAAAATTAACATATGCAAAAGGTATGTCTTTATTGAAGCAAAGACAGAAAATAGGAAGTGCAGTTTCAGAGATTTCAGCGAGATATTTACCTAGACTGGTGTGAAAACCAACCCTGGCCACGGGTCAGTTAAGGACAGGAAATACCCCAAGGAATAGCAGTCATCAATGGCACAGCAGGTGCAGAATGGACCCCTCAGGACAGGACAGGAAACCCAGATTAGGATCAGGACAGGACCACCAGGACACGACCAGCACCCGCAGTTCGGAAGCAACGCCTGCGCTCCACCCTCTCTGCAGCTATCGATCAGAACCCTGATTGGGTCAGCGAACTCCCCAGCAAAGTGCTCCGCCAGCACTTAAGGTTTAGTAAAACCTTAGTCTATGGTCAAATTCGGACAGAGTGCTCCGCAGCGCTCTGTATCTTCAGTCACCTATTGAGTGCGTTGGGTCAGTGACAGGTCAGCTATTCAGACAAGTCGGACAATTTCTCTAGCTAAACCTAGGCTAGATATACTCTTTTGGGTCAGTGTACCACCCCCCAATGTTGCAAAGTGTCAGAATCCCCAAATTTCGATTGGTCCTAAGGTAGGATTTGGTTAACACACCAATCAGAACAGACTATTGTAAGGCTTATTTTGCATGTTAAGGTACCGCCTAGCAAGATTGGGGTTCTCACGGAAAAGTATCACAGAAACAATAGATATATACATTTGTTTCAATAAGGGAACACATTTCTCCATTCTCCTGGGTCAGAGGTGGCTTTCTCATGAGCATCTTGACTGTGACTGCCAGCTGGCTAAGTTCCACCGCTCAAGGCTACGGCTGCCTGGGCTGCGCGGTCATGCGCAGAAAGGACCCTCAAGATGGCTCTCGACCCAGTTGGACCCCCCGTTTACCATGGTACATGAAAAGTAAGCGAAAACAAATTAAAACATAGAAATAAATGAATGAACTACATAACATGATTTCGTACTTTAGTTTCATCATTGTAAAAATATACTATGCAATTACGGGTAAGTGCTACACATAACGACACGATAAGCAATAGCACGAGCTTCAATTCATTATCACATTAAGCTGCCATTACATGGCGATTACGCATGCGCACCCTTTCCCTCCAAAACTATCTCTACGCAAAGTCACGTGAGTGTGACTGACGCATGCGCAGAAGAGGAAAGTCAAGCAGCGGCCATTTTAAGGACAAGGATTAATCGTATTAGTAAAACACATAGGCAAGCGTCTCTATGATACCCACGCACATTCAAAATACATAAAATTAGTAAAACAAACAATTGAAGTTACGAGATTATAATAGATTTTCGAGGTTCTTGACTCGAGCAAGTCGCGATGCGAAATCTTGCTCTATCAATCCCCTCTTTGATGATATTTACTATCATCACAAAAAATGGAACCAGATGCCAACTTTCTTTCACACCTTGTACATCTCTATCTCTTCCAACAGTCGGTTCAGCTTTTCTTTCTCAGTTTTTGTAGGGTGAGAATTTTTCACCTTTTTATAAATCTGATTATTCATTTCTTCCAATTCAAGTTCATCCGCACTCCGTTTCACTCCTCTCGCATTCACTTGGTATCTCTTTGTGTGTTTGCGACATTTGCAACAGACGATTATGAGAAATACGATAAGACCTATCACTCCAATTGGCATCAGTACCTTAAGTAGTAAGCTTTTACCTAAACTAGCAAACCAATGTCCTACATTGGAGAGACCATCAACCAGTCTCTTCCAAGCACTGTCAACCTCGAGTGGTTTGAGTTCCTTTTCCAAATTAGTAATGTTCTTTACATATCTTTTGAGCTGTACGCTTTTGTCCGGAATGTAAGTGCAACAATGTTGTGCCTTCAGCATCCGGCAGACTCCGCCCTCTTTTGCTAATAAGGTGTCAAGTGCAAGTCTGTTCTGCAAAACCATTGATCTGATCGCAACCATTTCGGTATTGACCAGCAGAAATCCATGAGCTGTGTCAGTAGACAACACATCCACTATTGTGGACAATTTGCAAATTCTGTGAGTGTTCAGAACCACTCCCACTCCAGGTATCAGTGCACTAAAAATACTACCCATTATTTCACCTACGCTTTCTCTTTTGCTACGCACTATGCCGTTAGTGTTTTCACTGCTTCCAGCCATTTCATTCACATGGTATATTCTCGGGAAAACAATGCCAAAGTAGCAGCTTCCATACCAGTGATCCGGCAATTTGAAATAAGCCTTGTCTCCACATATATAATAAATTCCAGGAAACACAGGCTCTGACCCATTTTTGAATCCCCAACCTCCAATTACCTTGTAATTGTGCTCACATTGACTGGAACCAATGAAAATGTTATTATAATAATCAGTCTTCTCACGGTGAAGGCAGAGTTTCCCTTTCTTTTCGAAATCCAGCAACAGAGCAGGCCCTGCCCCGCCATTTGAGGTGCTTTCCATGTTCTCAGCCCATTTAGGTGTTTTCTGCCTTTTGTCATTTGCCTTTCTTTGGAAACTCTCCCTTCTTTTCTCTGCCATGTTTAAAAATACTTTTTCTTGTTCATGTAATGAACAGGTCAAGTTGTCTCTGTGTGCTTCATTTAAGTCTATGGTACCTATAGTCAGGAAATATTCTCCCATATAACGTGTAACGTCACTTCTAGTATGTACAGGATTCAGATTTCCACGTATAGGAAGTTCAGAAAAGATCACGTCATTGTTAGAATAATAGTACTGTAACGGTTCTCTTTTGTAAAATAAGCTTGCTAAAATACTACAGGAGATTCCACAGGTCAGAGGTAGGTGATGATATGTCACGCCTTCAGCCACCGAAGTAGGTAGCTTCATGCAGACATAGCAATCTTCTATTTCCATAGTTTCTACATAATGCACTAACAGGTTTGCGAAAACATTTAAATGAGTCTGGTTTCTAACTCCGTGGTAATGTAGTCCTTCCTCATCTGATGCTTCTAAGTTTCGTTTTGTCTGTCCGAGTGCTTTTTCATGTCTTTCTACACTTCGTGTTGTCAGTTCTTCGGTGTCAGTAGTCTGGGTAGGGTCAATATTAGTATTTTTGCTTACCATAAAAGGAATGAAAACTGTTAATCCTATCCAAATTAATATAACTATAACTATACTACATATACACACCTTGCAGCATGTTTTGCAACAACTGCGACTAGGTCTACCACTCACGTTTGTATCAGACATTTTGGCTCAGAAGAAAATTTCAACCCCTCTTTGTGGCTTTGCCCAGGTATCTTTATGCTGAGCAATTTCACGGCGGTTCTTCCTCTTCTTCTGCAGAGTAATCAGTAATCTGTTCTCCGTCGCTTTCGTCAGTAATATCAAGATCCTCAAAGTTTTCCAAAATTAAGTAGGTCCACTCCGGATCCTGGTATTTTTCGTTTTGTCTTTTTATTCGCTCACTCCTTCTCTTGGAGCTATCTTCAGGTATTTCTGCAATTCGGGGACTTCTTCTTATATCTGTAAGTTTCTCTTGGACTGTTTTTATTCTTAATTTTAGTCTCTTAATATACCTTGGCTCAATGTGCTTCTTTTTCTTGAGTCTTTTAGCTGGCACTGTGATTTGGCTTTCTTCTAATGTCCTTTTATTTTCACTTGTTTGTGGCACTTCAATTTCTGCCTTTTCCCTCTCTGTCTGACTCGTCCCAGGTCTTGTATCTATTTCTTCTGCCTGGTTACTAAGCTGGCCTTGTTCAGGTATATTTTGCGTTTCGCTTTCAAATGTCTCTGTCTCTATGTCCTGAACATGTTCTCCTAGTTCTGCCTGATCCTGCTCGAGCACTTCGATCCCTTGATTTTCTTCTGCTCGAACTATTACACTATGTCTAGTCTGTCCCTTTTTGATATCAGGAGTCAGTGGAGGAGTATCGATCACTTGTTCTGTCCCTGTCTGACCTTCTTCTTCGTCCTCAGACTTGATGTGAATCTCAATGATCTGAGGGTCTTCGCCTGTGCCTTGCTCGACCTCTATATTCCACTCTCTGTCTTCTCTTATTCGCTCTCTTGTTCTGAGTGGGTCTCCAGGAAGGTCGATTATGGGTATCCAATCCTCTGGCCAGATCCTCGGTAGCTCGTCATCAGCTACTTCCGGGACAACATCCGTGGGATTCTCAGCAGTACTGGTGCTTGGCCATACGTCATCAGTTACCTTTGGACCAACGCCTACAGGACCCTCAATGGGACTGGTGCTCGGCCGTCTGATATCAGCTACTTCAGGACCAACGTCTGTAGTCCCCTCAGCTGAACAACCTTCGGCTCCAGGTTCCTCGTCGGGTATCACCTTCTGGGTATGGCTGGCATGGATCCACTTGGGAACGCCTGCGCACTTCACAGCGGTCGTTGTTACCAGGATTACTTGGCGCTTTTTTCCCCACCTTGGCTCAAGGCAACTTGAACGAGTATGCTTCTTTATCTTAACCCAGTCACTAGGAACCAATTTGTGAACTGGTGTTGTCGGGTTGGCGACGGCGTCTGCCCCAATCTGGCGAGAGATAGAACGCACTTGGTCACCCAGTTGCTTGCAGTATTCAAGTACCAAATCATCAGTAATGCTTAACAGTTTGTATCCTGGTACCCACGCTTGTCTCATCACTCTTCCCATCAATATCTCATGGGGGCTCAGGCCTGTTCTTCGATCTGGAATGCTTCTGAGTCCCATCAGAACAAGAGGCAAGGCATTTATCCAGTTCAAGCCAGTAGAATCACATATTTTTGCCAATCTATTCTTTATGGTGCCATTTATTTGTTCCACCACTCCAGAAGCCTCTGGATGATCTGCACAGTGCAGCTTTTGTGTGATCCCGAATGCTTTGCAAAGCTGGGCCAAAATTTCATTCTGAAAATGTCCGCCTCTATCTGAGTCAATAAAGACTGGAACCCCGAATCTAGGTATCAACTCTTTTAGTAGGAGCTTTGCTACTGTTATGGCGTCATTCTGTGTGGCAGGGTAAGCTTCCACCCACTTTGAAAATAGGCAGACAATGACAAGGACATACCTTTTTCCCTCACAACGAGGCATGGTAATGAAATCAATTTGTATCCTCACAAAAGGACCCCCTGATCTCCCAATTTTCATCAGTTCAACTACTGTTCTCTTGCCAGCGTTGAACTGCTGACAGGTCAAGCACCTCTGGCAAAGGGACTCTGCTACCTTCCTGAACTTCTTGTTATACCAAGTCTGTTGAAACACCAAAACCATGGCATCCCTCCCAATGTGTGATCCCTCATGTATCAATCGAGCCATTGGGGCAAGCAGGTGTCTGGGTAACACAGGCATACCATTTGGGCCCACAATGACACCATCCTCACGTCTCGGTTTACAATCTTGTTCTTTCCACTTCTCTTTCTCTTCCCAGGGCGTCACATGCTGCCATTCTCTCACTTCATCCCATGTAGGCACTTCTTCAAACATTCTAAGTTGGCAGCTGTTTCCAACCCCACCCCGCCTGGGATTTATTCTCATTTGATCCATAGCACATTGTTTTGCCACCCGATCAGCAAAGTCATTTCCCAAAGATACAGGGTCAAGGCCCTTCTTATGAGCAACACATTTGACCACTGCCAATTATTTTGGTAATTGGATTGCCTCTAAAAGGTCTTGGACAACTTTTCCATTCCGAATGGGGGTACCTGAGGAAGTCAGGAATTCTCTTTGTAGCCATAATTGGCCAAAGTCATGCACAACCCCGTAACAGTACTGACTATCAGTATACACTGTTACTCTTTTGTCTTTTCCCAATTTGCAAGCTCTTATCAAGGCGATCAATTCGGCTACTTGTGCAGACTTTACTCCAAATAGATAGGATGCTTCTTCAATTTTGTTTAACGTGACCACGGCATAGGCAGCACTTAGGCCTCCTAGTTCATGCCTCAGGCATGAACCATCCACAAACCATTCCTCATCATGTACAGGTAAAGGAGTTTCCTTAATGTCTGTGCGAGGTTTAGTACTGAACTCTGTCAGGTCAATGCAGTCATGCTCATGATCTCCCTTATCTTCCATTACCATTGAGTCAGGGAGTAGAGTGGCAGGGTTTAAAATGTTACATCGGGTAATGACTATATTTGCAGCACCCATGAGAATCCTCTCATATTTAGTCAGCCGACTAGGGGTGAGATACTGAGTTTTTGTACGAGTCAATAGGATCACAACTGCATGTGGAACATACACAGTTACAGGATGTCCCATAATAATAGACTCACTTTGTTCTAAACTGGTGCAAGTTGCAGCTACTGCTTTTAGACATCCAGGTAGTCCAGCAGCCACTGGATCCAAAGTGGCAGAAAAATATGCCACAGGCCTTCTGGTCAAACCATGCTCCTGAGTCAGGACTGACAATGCACAATTGTCACGGGTGTCACAGAATAGGCCAAACTCTTTGGAGTAATCAGGCATCCCTAGAGCAGGGGCTGTACACAGACAATTTCGCAACTTTGTGAAAGCTGTCAAGCTCTCGTCATTCCATTCAACTGGGTCCTTTGCTCCTTTCTTTGTCATTTGTATCAAAGGCTTTGCAAGGACTGCAAATCCCACAATCCATTGCCTGCAGTAACCTACAACTCCGAGGAACATTCTGATTTCTTTCTGAGTACGGGGTAACTGCATATTTTGAATTATTCTGACTCTCTCTGAGGTGACTTTTCTGATACCTTTTTCTATCTGGTGTCCCAGATATTTCACTGATTTCGAACAGAACTGTAATTTATCAGGGGCCACTTTATGTCCCTTTTCACTCAGGTGATTCAGTAGTGCAATGGTGTCAACTACGCAATCCTTATGGCTTTTAGACGCCACCAATAGGTCGTCAATGTACTGTACTAACACAGATTCTCCAGGTAAGACTAAAGTTTCAAGGCATTTTTTCAAGATCTGATTAAAGATAGAGGGGCTTTCTGTGTACCCCTGGGGGACCCGGTTCCAGACATACGCGTTACTGTTGAAAGCAAATGAGAAAAGAAATTTGCTGTCTGGATGCAAGGGGATCGAAAAGAAAGCATGACATAGGTCTATCACAGTGAACCATTCAGCATCCCAGGGGATCTGATACAGAATCACTGCTGGGTTCGGGACAATAGGGCAGCAAGGGACCACTATCTTGTTTACCTTTCTCAGGTCCTGCACTACTCTGTACTTGCCATTAGGCTTTTTGATGACCATAATGGGTGAGTTGCACGGGCTACTCATTACTTCCTGTATGATGTTTGCTTCTAGCAATTTCTGTATTTCAATGGCAACACCTGCTCTTACTTCTGCACTCATTCTGTAAGGCTTGGTATTGGGGTACACTGCATTTTCTCTCATGGCTATTTGTATGGGGTCTACGTTTTTCATTAATCCCATATCCTTTCCTGTAAAGTCCCATACTTCTGGCTTCACTGTCTGCTGGAGTTCTTCAGGTAAGTCCTGTATAGTCAGTCGTTTTATTTCTGAGTCAGGTCTAATCAACATTAGCTTGTAGATACCGTCTTCATCTGGGGTTTGAATTTCGACGCCCTTTGGTGTGCAAAAGATGGTACAATTCATTTTGCACAGCAAATCACGTCCCAGTAAGTTTACCGGACTGGTATCACAGACAACAAATCTGTGCATTTGTTTAAAATTTCCAATTGAGATCTCCATGGGCTCGGTAACAGGTGTACTAATCAATTGATTAGATACTCCTACTACTTGGATAGCTTCTCCCGAGAGGGGTAGGTTTGGAACGTCCACTGTTCTCACAGTAGAACGGGTAGCACCAGTGTCCAATAGAAAGGTGACATCATTTCCATCAACCTTTCCTTCAATGTATGGCCCTGACTGGTCTACCGGCAAAGAGGCGCCAAGTACGCACTCCTCGTCCTCCCCTCTCAGGCCCCGTCAGTACTGGTCATCACAGAAAAAGGTGTCGTTCAACAAATACTGCGAAGTTGCTGTATTTCTATTCTCATTGCCTCCCCAGATTTCTACATCATCACCCTGTGATGACTTCCCTTTAAAAATAGGCTTTGGCGCTCGGGGCACTTGAATCGTTTTTACCTGCTGCTGGGTCTTTCTTTGTTTTTCATTCAGCGTCTGTGGAATTAAATCAGGTGTTTGGGCATTATCAGACTGTAAATATGGACACTCGTCTCTCCAGTGTCCAATTTCTCCGCACTGGTGGCAGGGAAATTTCTTCTTGGCTTCCTCTCTACTCATTTTAGCTCGGGGTTTTCCTCCACCCCCACCCCCAGGGCCTTGGTTCTGCGTTGCTTTATTTAGTTTATTCAATTGTTTTTCCTGCTGTTCTGCAAGCTTTACTTGGGCCCACATCACCTTCTCCTTCAGGGCCTTTTTCTTTTCTGCCATTTCGTTCTCACAGTACTTTGCGTACCGTAGGACCTCGTCCATTTTCTTGGACTGCCAACAGATTTTGTTATCTTTTATCCACTGACAAATTTCGGGTCTTAAACCGTTTACAAACCTGTAAATGAAATGTGTCATGTCCTTCATCTCGATGTTATCTATACCACTGTACGTTTTGAATACCTGCAACAGCCTTTCATAAAAAGAGTGCACTGTCTCGTCCCTTTCCTGCGTGGTTCTATCTATCTTGGTCCAATCAGTTTCCTTTGCAGGCACTTTTATTTTCAAATGTTGAATTACTTGTTCATACTTCCTCATCACTTCCTTCGATGGTTCCCCTGTTTTTTCATCTCTCGGGTATTCCTCACTAGGCCAGGCTATGGCTATCTTACACTCAGTCCACAGATCTACAGGGACCACTATGTCGAAGAACCCATCCAGGTCCTTCCATAGGCATTTCTGCACTTTTACGAATCTTTCTACCTGCCGGTACCAATCGACTGGCTTTTCTCGTAATTTTGGGAAGTCATTGGTAAAGGACACAATATTCTGTCGGGACCATGGAACGTGTACATATTTTCCACCTGGCACTTCACGCATAGGGCATAACTGTTCTGGTTTGTCTGCTTCCTTTAAGACAAATTTGGGAGTTACTTGCTTAGTCCTGGCCTCATCTTTCTTTCGGGCCCATCTTGCTTTCCATTTTTCTACGTCACCCCATTTCTGTAACACTGTCATTAATTCTTTGACCTGTGCCTTTTTCCCTGATATATTCAGGTTTTCCAAATCTTTGTCTGAAAATTCTGCTCGGTATGGTTTCTGTAAGGGTTTCGATTTTGAAATATCTATTCCCATACTAGCAGCAGTATCTGTCAGTTTTTCATGAAGTACTCGGGCATTGCGGGTAAGGCTTTTGCAAATAAACAACAGCTCTTCTTCAGAGTAGGTATTTAATCTGTCTAATCCTACATTTCCTGCCATTAATTCTTCTATTTCTACTCTCAGTTTGTAGAGGTCTAAAGGTTTCGTTTGCGAAGTTTGTTTCTCTAATTCTTGACTCCATCTTTCAATTTCCGCAGGTGTAACCAAAGTGACGCTTCTAGTACCCGAAGTCGATTCCATTTGAATCTCCCTCGCATTGAAAGGATTATGTCTTTTCTGCATCCTTTTCCCTGTATTTCTAATGGGCAGATCCATGAGTGAGACCTCAGATTCACACTCACTCGTCTGTTCATCTACAATTAAGGGTTCTGGTCTGGGCTGTGCTATGACGGGAGTAATGACTGGAGGTTTTGGACTTTCATGCCGATCCCCGTACAATGGGACCACGGGTCCGATTGTTACTGGGATTGTCAATGCCTCAGGACTAGTATTTAACTGGGACATTTTCTAAATTATCTCAGCTCTCTGTTTTGCTAGCACCTCCCGCTCCTTTTCTTCCAGTAATCTCTCTATGGATTTGTCATGTAACACCTGCGGGGTCAGTGTGGGAGCATAACTCGGGGCAGTGGGATGAGTCTCACTAGGTCCTTCACCATAATTTGGTCTTGGGAACAAACTTCCTGTACCTAGGGATCTTCGTTCTTCCTCATACTGTGGCTGTAATAACGGCATTCCTGAACTGGAGGGTCTCACCTCGCCTCCGTAGGGAGGTCGAGAACAAAAATCTCCTTCACGGGAATATCCTGTCTCCCCACTAGCTGACATTCTGGGGTATATGTTTCTGGTATCCACTGGTCCTAAACTCTCAGTATAGGGAGGTATGTGGTAACCCCCTCCTACACTTGCGGACCTAGCTTCTTCCTGGGGAGGAAGTCTTCGGGAAATATCTCCTGTACTGGAAGGTCGATGTCCTTCATTATAAGGAGGCGGACTTCTCATACACATGTCATCTAATAATTCATCATCCGACTCTCCGATGGGTACCCAATGTTTAGCTTTTTCCAACCGTTTCTTTCCCCCAGAAGGATCATCTGCTGATATCATGGGAAACAGTCCTTCTACAATCATATTCTGCCTCCACTGTTTCATCTTTTTGGCTCGGGCTTCCTGCTTCAATTTTGGATAAAATTTAGTTAACCCTCTATCCATCCGTGGCTTATCCCTTTCGAAAGCCTCGATTTCCCATTCCTCTAGTGCTTCATACTGCGTTAATCTAGGTCTGGGATGTAAATCATTCATTCGGGTTCTCAAATTGAATAGAATTCTTCTGTTAAATGTTCCATCTAACGGAAAAGCTAATACTCCGTCATCTTTCGTGTATTCTGCCCAATTTTCCAACCATACACATGTGTTATACCCTTTATCGAACATCATGAAAGATGCGGGAGTGTTGGGCGGCGGTATGACAACACCTTCTCTAGTTTTAATCGGCTTGTCCTTTTTGAAATATTTCTTAACTTTATTTACAAGGGACAATTTGTCAGGTTTCGCCGCCCGATCCCGCCTACCACAACCGGAAACTACAATTCCCATGAGCCGGCGGAGTCTCGCAGGAAGTACATCTTGGAAGCAGACGTGCTTCCGGTTGCGCGTTATTCTGGATTCGTTCAGCACCCGGCGTGAGAGCGGCTGCTCTGCACGCCCCCCTTTTGTGTCACCTGTTGGCCTCCTCCCCTAAGGCTCCGGGGGGGGTGAACTTCTACATTCTGTCCCTGCGGTAGACAGACTTCAGCGTCATCAGGTATTGCCGTTCTTTCTTCCCTGGCCGCACTTGCGGTCAACTGTTTACTTGCCTGTGCTGTGAGCTCGGGGAGGTACGGAGTCCGTTGTTCACAGATCATTACGTTGCTGATACTTTTGGGCTGATTGGGTGTGGCGGAACTCAGTGGCGGTCGAAACCACGTGTTACCGTCCACCCCGGTATTGTTTGGCATTAAGAATAGCGGGCGCTGTAGTGAGGCCAACTACGCGTCTCCGTTATAAACCGGGTATTTACAAGGAACAAACGAGCTGGGCATGTAGTGAGGAAACTACAGGTTACCCCAGTTCTCATTGTGCAGCCATCCATTGGGTGTATTGTTGACAGAATTCAGTGGTGGTCGCAACTACGTTTTTCTGTTTTGCACTAATCATGTATACTCTGTTGGGTCATTATTTAGAGAGCGGAGTGTTGTAGTTTTTGCTTCCTACACACTACCGTTTCCCTCTTACTTTGTGTTGGAACTAACATCCTTATCTTGGATACCTTGGACACCCCTTGTACATTGAGTCCTCTGACATATCTGTGGTATGTTGTGTGTAGTGGTTAGGTGTCTCAGTACAGCGTGTGTGTGTCTGGTACGACAGGACTGTTTTCTTTAACTAAATGTCTATGTGTTCCTTAGGCCTTCCTCACAGATTGTGGCAGAAGGGCTGTAGTTATTTCCTATCCAAGGTCGGGTTTTCTTTTGCTCAGGTACTTACCTATTACCTTGTTTATCTAGTGAGACTATATGAGAGTAGTATCGCATGCTAGTAAGCACTTAACTGATGCTTGTCTTGTCTTTTGTTACAGGCGTCCTTTCCCTGCTGACCCTACCTTTACCCATCCCACATTTTTTATTTTAGTTTGTTATTTTTCTCCCTCGCCTAATGGCTCGAACACCCTGTGTTTACACTTCAGGGTGTTGGTGACATTTGGAGGTGGAACCATACTTGCAGCGACTGGATCCCGTGGAGTACACCTGACAGAATAACGCGCCCACGAACGTTGCTCTGCCCGGTCCAGTTGCTGCAACATGGCCACCATGGATGATGTTATGCAGGCTCTGCTCCTAGTTCAGCAGGAGCTTGCCACCTCTAAAGCAGAGGCCGCGTCCCTAAGAGAAAAGGTAGATAGGCTATCGAGGAATCCCTTTTCCACCGCGGTACCTCAGGTACAAGTAACGGTTCCCCCCCCTATCCCTTTGGCTAGTCCGGAGAGGTATTCAGGGGATCCGTCTAAAACTCAGGCGTTCTTAACGCAAGTCATGTTGCACTTTTCGTGTAAGCCGGCCTCGTTCCCTAACAACCATTCCAGAGTAGCTTTTGCGATTTCTTACCTAACAGGGGACGCAGCCAACTGGGCTGTACCATTGGTACGGAACGACGATCCAATGCTCTCAGATTGGGCGGCTTTCCGGACCGAATTTGAAAAGGTGTTTGATCGAAGGGCAACCACCTTTAGCGCGGATAGAGAACTCCTGGAATTAAGGCAGGGGCGATCGGACTTGATAACATATCTTACCAAGTTCAATCGACGGGTGTCGGAAACCTCGTGGCCGGAGGAAAAAAGAATGTCCTTGTTCTACCAGGGCTTGAGGGATGGTCTTAAAGATGTCATTGCCCAGATCGATCCCCAACCAACCACATGCGTAGATATGGTGAATCTAACCTTGAGACTAGACGGTAGAATGACAGACAGAGGAGGTGATAGGAGACGATGGGATAGGGGACCCCCCCGTTCGGAATGGAGTCCACGTAGGGCTTTGCCTTCTACAGATGCGCACCCTGAACCGATGGAAATCGGGGCAGTCCGATCCCCCCTAACCAGGGAAGAAAAAGAGAGTCGTCGTGTGGCCGGTCTTTGCCTGTACTGCGGCAAAAAGGGTCATTATGTTAGGGACTGCCCTTCCAAACCCAGAAACACAGGTTCTTGGACTCGGAATAAAAGAGTAGCCATAGCTGCGGGTAACGCTTTAGAGGAAGCTGGTGCACAGGGAGAGGGTCACCAGAAGGAACCACAGCCCTGGAAGGTGCCCTCATTGACGGTGTTGACGCTACGTGAATCCGAATCCCATATCCTGTTGCCCATGAGGCTGGAGTGTCAGTTACAGGTATATACTGTCACGGTCATGATTGACTCGGGGGCCACAGGGAATTTCATCAATAGTGGACTCGTGTCCTCTTTATCTATAGACCGGGTACCCAGAGACACCCCTGAGGAGGTCTTGGCGGTTGATGGAAAACCCTTAATATCTGGTCTCATAACGGAACAAACCGAGAGGGTAACACTGTCGGTTGCTGTACTTGACGGCAGGCATAGGGAAGAATTGGTGCTTAACATCATCGAAGCCCCTCAATATGAGATAATTCTTGGAATGCCCTGGCTTAGCCATCATAATCCCTCCATCGACTGGAAGAAGAAGTCGATTCGTTTTTTGTCCGAGGAATGCAAAAAACACATGGAAGAAGACGTCGGGTTCTCACCTTCTGTTCTTCCGTTGGTGGTAGCAACAGCAGCGGAAAAAGAGGTGTGTCTACCAATGGTGTATAGGGCTTACAGGGATGTCTTCAGCGAAAGTCAGGCTGAGAAACTCCCTCCGCACAGGCCATATGACTGCAGGATTGATCTAGTGGAGGGAGCCACTATACCATCCTGTAGGGTTTATGCATTGTCAGACCCTGAAACTACTCATTTGAAGGAGTACTTGGACCATTATGTGGACGTTGGCTTTGTTCGCCCATCTAGGTCTCCTGCAGCCTCGCCCCTCTTTTTCATCAAAAAAGCAAACGGAGATTTGAGGGCCTGTGTCGATTATCGAATGCTGAATAAAAACACCATCAGGAATCGATATCCACTGCCGCTTATCTCTGTTTTGCTGGACCAAGTACGATATGCCAAGGTGTTCACCAGATTGGACCTAAGGGGGGCATATCACTTGGTCCGCGTCCGCGAGGGGGACGAATGGAAAACCGCCTTCAAAACGAGATACGGCTTGTACGAATACACTGTGATGCCGTTCGGGCTGTGCAACGCCCCAGCGGCGTTTCAATACTTTTTGAACAACGTTTTGAAGGATGTGGTGGATATCAGTGCAGTGGTATACATCGATGACATCCTGATTTACTCTGAAAACGTCAAGGAACATACACGGCATGTAACCGAAGTGCTCCAACGGTTGAGAGAAAACCGGTTATACTGCAAGCTGAGCAAGTGTGAATTTGGTGTGGACAAGGTGGAGTTCTTAGGAGTCATGCTAAGCCACGAGGGACTGCAAATGTCAGACAGAAAGATACAGGCGGTACAGGAGTGGTCCACCCCTACCTGCGTGAAAGATGTGCAAAGGTTTTTAGGCTTCGCTAACTATTACCGCCGTTTCATTGCGCAGTTCTCTCAAGTGGCGGTTCCTTTGACGAGACTGTTACGAAAAGGAGTGCATTTTGTGTGGTCCCCCGAAGCCACAGTGGCTTTCAAGTTTCTAAAAGAGGCGTTCACGACGGCTCCGATCCTGGCACATCCAAGACCGGAATATCCTTACGTTGTTGAAGCGGATGCTTCCGACGAAGCTATCGGAGCAGTACTGTCTCAAAGGGATAAGGACACCGGACAGCTCCACCCCGTGGCGTATCTGTCCAAAAAACTAAGCCCCCCCGAACAGAATTACACCATATCTGAGAAGGAACTGCTAGCAATCAAACGAGCGTTCCAGGAATGGCGACAATACCTTTGGGGGGCTAGAACCCCTGTCACCGTCTATACTGACCATCGCAACCTTCAGTATATGAAGACAGCAAAGCACCTAACACAAAGGCAGATGAGGTGGATGCTCTTTTTCGCGGAGTACGACTTCACCATTACCTTTAGACCAGGGACCCAAAATCTGAAAGCCGATTCCCTATCCCGACGGGACCAGCTGGAAGAGAAGGACAACGGAGAAACTAAGGTGTCCATAATCAGTCCCGAGAAAGTGGTTTGCGCAATACAGGCAAACACTTTTTTGGATCTTGTCAGACAAGCGAAGGATCATGACGCCTGGGTCTGATGGGCCACGTATGGGGGCAATCGCACTTTGGTGAATGGGTTGCCTTTTCAAAATAACAGGTTGTTTCTCCCCTCTCCAGCATTGCAAAAAAAAGCCTTCATGTGGTGTCATGATTCCCCTTTGGCAGGACATCAGGGGGTGCAAAAGACCATGCATCTCATGAAACGACATTTCTGGTGGGAGTCCATTAACACCGATGTCTCTGTGTGGACAGGGCAGTGTGAGACATGCGCAAGGGCTAAATCCTCTACCGGACAGAAAAAAGGGTTGTTGATGCCGTTGCCTTCCCCAAGGAAGCCGTGGCAGAACATTAGCCTGGATTTCGTCACCGGACTCCCTCTTGATCAGGGCAAATCGGCTGTGTTGGTGGTCGTCGACAGCCTCACTAAATTAGGCCACTTTATACCGTGTGTCAACCTACCAACCGCTGGGCAGACGGCTCAACTGTTGCTGACCAACGTCATACGATTGCATGGAGTCCCAGAGGTTATAGTGTCTGACAGAGGCCCTCAGTTCATTGCGAGGTTCTGGAAGGCGTGGTGCCAGGCGTTGCACATACAGTCTTCCCTCTCGACCAGTTTCCACCCACAGACAGACGGGCAAACTGAACGGTTAAACCAGACATTGAAAAAATACCTACGGTGTTTTGCTGAGGAGGCCCATGAGTCATGGGTTTCTTTGTTATGGATGGCCGAGATGGCATATAACAACGCCTGGCATTGTTCTGTGGGGGTCTCACCTTTCCTTGCTAACTATGGGTTTGATGCACGTATCCTTCCTGTGCGCATCCCTGAGGAGGTGTCTCGACAGCCTTCAGTTTTGGGACAGGTGCGGAAGCTCCGCGTACTGCACAAGAAGGTCAGAGCGCATCTGGAGAAGGTGAAAGCAGTGTACAAGAAATGGGAGGATAAACACCGCAAGGAGGGCCCCTCGTTCCAAGTTGGTGATAGAGTCTGGTTGTCGACACGCAACATCCGGTTCAAATTGCGTAGTGTGTTCCATCCACGTTACATTGGGCCCTATACCATTGTGAAACGAATCAACCCTGTTGCCTTTAAATTGAAACTGCCTGGTTCTTTGCGTATACATCCGGTGTTCCATTGCAACCTGCTGAAACCTGCTCGTTCAGCAAGACGGAGGGCCACACCTCCGGTGCTTCGGGATGCTGGGGCTGAATACGAGGTGCGGCGTATTAAGGACTCCAAACTGTGTAGGGGGGTCCTGTGGTATCTGGTGTCTTGGAAAGGCTACTCGGTGGAGGACGACTCCTGGGAGCCTGTTGGGAATGTGCACGCCCCGGCTGCTGTGCGTGCTTTCCATCGTAGATGCCCGCTGCGCCCTGGTCCTAGGAGGCGCTAGGGAGAGGGCATGTACTGTCAGGTTTCGCCGCCCGATCGCGCCTACCACAACCGGAAACTACAATTCCCATGAGCCGGCGGAGTCTCGCAGGAAGTACATCTTGGAAGCAGACGCGCTTCCGGTTGCGCGTTATTCTAGATTCGTTCAGCACCCGGCGTGAGAGCGGCTGCTCTGCACGCCCCCCTTTTGTGTCACCTGTTGGCCTCCTCCCCTAAGGCTCCGGGGGGGGTGAACTTCTACATTCTGTCCCTGCGGTAGACAGACTTCAGCGTCATCAGGTATTGCCGTTCTTTCTTCCCCGGCCGCACTTGCGGTCAACTGATTACTTGCCTGTGCTGTGAGCTCGGGGAGGTACGGAGTCCGTTGTTCACAGATCATTACGTTGCTGATACTTTTGGGCTGATTGGGTGTGGCGGAACTCAGTGGCGGTCGAAACCACGTGTTACCGTCCACCCCGGTATTGTTTGGCATTAAGAATAGCGGGGCGCTGTAGTGAGGCCAACTACGCGTCTCCGTTATAAACCGGGTATTTACAAGGAACAAACGAGCTGGGCATGTAGTGAGGAAACTACAGGTTACCCCAGTTCTCATTGTGCAGCCATCCATTGGGTGTATTGTTGACAGAATTCAGTGGTGGTCGCAACTACGTTTTTCTGTTTTGCACTAATCATGTATACTCTGTTGGGTCATTATTTAGAGAGCGGAGTGTTGTAGTTTTTGCTTCCTACACACTACCGTTTCCCTCTTACTTTGTGTTGGAACTAACATCCTTATCTTGGATACCTTGGACACCCCTTGTACATTGAGTCCTCTGACATATCTGTGGTATGTTGTGTGTAGTGGTTAGGTGTCTCAGTACAGCGTGTGTGTGTCCGGTACGACAGGACTGTTTTCTTTAACTAAATGTCTATGTGTTCCTTAGGCCTTCCTCACAGATTGTGGCAGAAGGGCTGTAGTTATTTCCCATCCAAGGTCGGGTTTTCTTTTGCTCAGGTACTTACCTATTACCTTGTTTATCTAGTGAGACTATATGAGAGTAGTATCGCATGCTAGTAAGCACTTAACTGATGCTTGTCTTGTCTTTTGTTACAGGCGTCCTTTCCCTGCTGACCCTACCTTTACCCATCCCACACTTTTTATTTTAGTTTGTTATTTTTCTCCCTCGCCTAATGGCTCGAACACCCTGTGTTTACACTTCAGGGTGTTGGTGACATTTGGAGGTGGAACCATACTTGCAGCGACTGGATCCCGTGGAGTACACCTGACACAATTTTCTCTTATTTCCGTACATAATGTCGTATCTATTAGTCTTCCACTGATCTTTTCCAAACCCTAGGTATCTTGGATCGGGTCTAGTCTCCGGAGTATACGTGTGCCACATACGATTTCTGCAAGCGGCTTTGTTTACAAGTCAACCCCAATCCAAAGGCGTCTTTTATTTTCGTGCGACCAATGAAATGCACGAGTTCAAATAATTTCGACCAATGGGTGCGCGGCCCTTTCGCGAGACAGTTCTCACGCTTCGGCGCTCACCCCTCCTTTACAATTTCAGCTCTGCTACCAGCTCGCTACGCCTACCAATCCCAGCGCGGCACGGAGTGACGTCAGAGCAGCTTCGCGACTGACTCCCTCCTTCACAAGGTAACGGAAACTTTCTTTCTTTCTAAAGTGCTTAGTGCTTGGTTATTTAACAACGAATACACATTCGCCACTGTGCTCAAGTGTCTAGACAGGAAAGAAATTTTCACTGCAAGTAAACTACTTCCATTTACTTTTCACTCACTACGGATAGATCTCTTCTGCCTACCCTTCACTCTACCATTGGAGAACCTGTTACTCCCCTAGACTCATCCACCTTTCCGGGATATATCCGAGCCTAAAGTTTCCCTAGCGAACCCCTTTGCCTTCACCCGAGCTCCGATGAACCTGCTACTCTTCCGGTGCGACCCTCACTAGGTTATGCCACAGTAGGAATTTTGCCAATGAACCTCGTTACTAACATTTATTCAATCATACATTCAGAAAAACCCTAGTTAGTGCTTCCAGTTCTGCCTAACCTGCACCAACTTTCCTTAAAGCCAGTGACCTCAAAGCAAGTGGATTCTATTCACCACTCGCTATTCAATTCCCCGGGGATTCCTAACAACATAAAATACGTTTTACGTACGAATGGATTAATACATATAACAGTATAATAACAAGAATAACAATTTTAAAACATTTCATAATTTTTTCAAAGTAAACAATTTTCAAGCGAGTGATCAATTCTCTTGAAGCGCCTACTCTTATAGCAGCATCCGACTTAGCTAGACTAACTAGTCCTACCTAACCTTTAGCTATTCCCTAACCATCCTCGATGCTACCAGAAAATTACTGCTAGAGATCGCGGGTCACCCGACCAATAATTTCGCCACTTCTGGCTTCGGGCCCATATACTTTACTTTATCATATACATTGATCAGATGACCACACATAGTGGACTCGTGTCCTCTTTATCTATAGACCGGGTACCCAGAGACACCCCTGAGGAGGTCTTGGCGGTTGATGGAAAACCCTTAATATCTGGTCTCATAACGGAACAAACCGAGAGGGTAACACTGTCGGTTGCTGTACTTGACGGCAGGCATAGGGAAGAATTGGTGCTTAACATCATCGAAGCCCCTCAATATGAGATAATTCTTGGAATGCCCTGGCTTAGCCATCATAATCCCTCCATCGACTGGAAGAAGAAGTCGATTCGTTTTTTGTCCGAGGAATGCAAAAAACACATGGAAGAAGACGTCGGGTTCTCACCTTCTGTTCTTCCGTTGGTGGTAGCAACAGCAGCGGAAAAAGAGGTGTGTCTACCAATGGTGTATAGGGCTTACAGGGATGTCTTCAGCGAAAGTCAGGCTGAGAAACTCCCTCCGCACAGGCCATATGACTGCAGGATTGATCTAGTGGAGGGAGCCACTATACCATCCTGTAGGGTTTATGCATTGTCAGACCCTGAAACTACTCATTTGAAGGAGTACTTGGACCATTATGTGGACATTGGCTTTGTTCGCCCATCTAGGTCTCCTGCAGCCTCGCCCCTCTTTTTCATCAAAAAAGCAAACGGAGATTTGAGGGCCTGTGTCGATTATCGAATGCTGAATAAAAACACCATCAGGAATCGATATCCACTGCCGCTTATCTCTGTTTTGCTGGACCAAGTACGATATGCCAAGGTGTTCACCAGATTGGACCTAAGGGGGGCATATCACTTGGTCCGCGTCCGCGAGGGGGACGAATGGAAAACCGCCTTCAAAACGAGATACGGCTTGTACGAATACACTGTGATGCCGTTCGGGCTGTGCAACGCCCCAGCGGCGTTTCAATACTTTTTGAACGACGTTTTGAAGGATGTGGTGGATATCAGTGCAGTGGTATACATCGATGACATCCTGATTTACTCTGAAAACGTCAAGGAACATACACGGCATGTAACCGAAGTGCTCCAACGGTTGAGAGAAAACCGGTTATACTGCAAGCTGAGCAAGTGTGAATTTGGTGTGGACAAGGTGGAGTTCTTAGGAGTCATGCTAAGCCACGAGGGACTGCAAATGTCAGACAGAAAGATACAGGCGGTACAAGAGTGGTCCACCCCTACCTGCGTGAAAGATGTGCAAAGGTTTTTAGGCTTCGCTAACTATTACCGCCGTTTCATTGCGCAGTTCTCTCAAGTGGCGGTTCCTTTGATGAGACTGTTACGAAAAGGAGTGCATTTTGTGTGGTCCCCCGAAGCCACAGTGGCTTTCAAGTTTCTAAAAGAGGCGTTCACGACGGCTCCGATCCTGGCACATCCAAGACCGGAATATCCTTACGTTGTTGAAGCGGATGCTTCCGACGAAGCTATCGGAGCAGTACTGTCTCAAAGGGATAAGGACACCGGACAGCTCCACCCCGTGGCGTATCTGTCCAAAAAACTAAGCCCCCCCGAACAGAATTACACCATATCTGAGAAGGAACTGCTAGCAATCAAACGAGCGTTCCAGGAATGGCGACAATACCTTTGGGGGGCTAGAACCCCTGTCACCGTCTATACTGACCATCACAACCTTCAGTATATGAAGACAGCAAAGCACCTAACACAAAGGCAGATGAGGTGGATGCTCTTTTTCGCGGAGTACGACTCACCATTACCTTTAGACCAGGGACCGAAAATCTGAAAGCCGATTCCCTATCCCGACGGGACCAGCTGGAAGAGAAGGACAACGGAGAAACTAAGGTGTCCATAATCAGTCCCGAGAAAGTGGTTTGCGCAATACAGGCAAACACTTTTTTGGATCTTGTCAGACAAGCGAAGGATCATGACACCTGGGTCAGATGGGCCACGTATGGGGGCAATCGCACTTTGGTGAATGGGTTGCCTTTTCAAAATAACAGGTTGTTTCTCCCCTCTCCAGCATTGCAAAAAAAAGCCTTCATGTGGTGTCATGATTCCCCTTTGGCAGGACATCAGGGGGTGCAAAAGACCATGCATCTCATGAAACGACATTTCTGGTGGGAGTCCATTAACACCGATGTCTCTGTGTGGACAGGGCAGTGTGAGACATGCGCAAGGGCTAAATCCTCTACCGGACAGAAAAAAGGGTTGTTGATGCCGTTGCCTTCCCCAAGGAAGCCGTGGCAGAACATTAGCCTGGATTTCGTCACCGGACTCCCTCTTGATCAGGGCAAATCGGCTGTGTTGGTGGTCGTCGACAGCCTCACTAAATTAGGCCACTTTATACCGTGTGTCAACCTACCAACCGCTGGGCAGACGGCTCAACTGTTGCTGACCAACGTCATACGATTGCATGGAGTCCCAGAGGTTATAGTGTCTGACAGAGGCCCTCAGTTCATTGCGAGGTTCTGGAAGGCGTGGTGCCAGGCGTTGCACATACAGTCTTCCCTCTCGACCAGTTTCCACCCACAGACAGACGGGCAAACTGAACGGTTAAACCAGACATTGAAAAAATACCTACGGTGTTTTGCTGAGGAGGCCCATGAGTCATGGGTTTCTTTGTTATGGATGGCCGAGATGGCATATAACAACGCCTGGCATTGTTCTGTGGGGGTCTCACCTTTCCTTGCTAACTATGGGTTTGATGCACGTATCCTTCCTGTGCGCATCCCTGAGGAGGTGTCTCGACAGCCTTCAGTTTTGGGACAGGTGCGGAAGCTCCGCGTACTGCACAAGAAGGTCAGAGCGCATCTGGAGAAGGCGAAAGCAGTGTACAAGAAATGGGAGGATAAACACCGCAAGGAGGGCCCCTCGTTCCAGGTTGGTGATAGAGTCTGGTTGTCGACACGCAACATCCGGTTCAAATTGCGTAGTGTGTTCCATCCACGTTACATTGGGCCCTATACCATTGTGAAACGAATCAACCCTGTTGCCTTTAAATTGAAACTGCCTGGTTCTTTGCGTATACATCCGGTGTTCCATTGCAACCTGCTGAAACCTGCTCGTTCAGCAAGACGGAGGGCCACACCTCCGGTGCTTCGGGATGCTGGGGCTGAATACGAGGTGCGGCGTATTAAGGACTCCAAACTGTGTAGGGGGGTCCTGTGGTATCTGGTGTCTTGGAAAGGCTACTCGGTGGAGGACGACTCCTGGGAGCCTGTTGGGAATGTGCACGCCCCGGCTGCTGTGCGTGCTTTCCATCGTAGATGCCCGCTGCGCCCTGGTCCTAGGAGGCGCTAGGGAGGGGGGATGTACTGTCAGGTTTCGCCGCCCGATCGCGCCTACCACAACCGGAAACTACAATTCCCATGAGCCGGCGGAGTCTCGCAGGAAGTACATCTTGGAAGCAGACGCGCTTCCGGTTGCGCGTTATTCTGGATTCGTTCAGCACCCGGCGTGAGAGCGGCTGCTCTGCACGCCCCCCTTTTGTGTCACCTGTTGGCCTCCTCCCCTAAGGCTCCGGGGGGGGTGAACTTCTACATTCTGTCCCTGCGGTAGACAGACTTCAGCGTCATCAGGTATTGCCGTTCTTTCTTCCCCGGCCGCACTTGCGGCAACTGTTTACTTGCCTGTGCTGTGAGCTCGGGGAGGTACGGAGTCCGTTGTTCACAGATCATTACGTTGCTGATACTTTTGGGCTGATTGGGTGTGGCGGAACTCAGTGGCGGTCGAAACCACGTGTTACCGTCCACCCCGGTATTGTTTGGCATTAAGAATAGCGGGGCGCTGTAGTGAGGCCAACTACGCGTCTCCGTTATAAACCGGGTATTTACAAGGAACAAACGAGCTGGGCATGTAGTGAGGAAACTACAGGTTACCCCAGTTCTCATTGTGCAGCCATCTATTGGGTGTATTGTTGACAGAATTCAGTGGTGGTCGTTGTAACTACGTTTTTCTGTTTTGCACTAATCATGTATACTCTGTTGGGTCATTATTTAGAGAGCGGAGTGTTGTAGTTTTTGCTTCCTACACACTACCGTTTCCCTCTTACTTTGTGTTGGAACTAACATCCTTATCTTGGATACCTTGGACACCCCTTGTACATTGAGTCCTCTGACATATCTGTGGTATGTTGTGTGTAGTGGTTAGGTGTCTCAGTACAGCGTGTGTGTGTCCGGTACGACAGGACTGTTTTCTTTAACTAAATGTCTATGTGTTCCTTAGGCCTTCCTCACAGATTGTGGCAGAAGGGCTGTAGTTATTTCCCATCCAAGGTCGGGTTTTCTTTTGCTCAGGTACTTACCTATTACCTTGTTTATCTAGTGAGACTATATGAGAGTAGTATCGCATGCTAGTAAGCACTTAACTGATGCTTGTCTTGTCTTTTGTTACAGGCGTCCTTTCCCTGCTGACCCTACCTTTACCCATCCCACATTTTTTATTTTAGTTTGTTATTTTTCTCCCTCGCCTAATGGCTCGAACACCCTGTGTTTACACTTCAGGGTGTTGGTGACATTTGGAGGTGGAACCATACTTGCAGCGACTGGATCCCGTGGAGTACACCTGACACAATTTTCTCTTATTTCCGTACATAATGTCGTATCTATTAGTCTTCCACTGATCTTTTCCAAACCCTAGGTATCTTGGATCGGGTCTAGTCTCCGGAGTATACGTGTGCCACATACGATTTCTGCAAGCGGCTTTGTTTACAAGTCAACCCCAATCCAAAGGTGTCTTTTATTTTCGTGCGACCAATGAAATGCACGAGTTCAAATAATTTCGACCAATGGGTGCGCGGCCCTTTCGCGAGACAGTTCTCACGCTTCGGCGCTCACCCCTCCTTTACAATTTCAGCTCTGCTACCAGCTCGCTACGCCTACCAATCCCAGCGCGGCACGGAGTGACGTCAGAGCAGCTTCGCGACTGACTCCCTCCTTCACAAGGTAACGGAAACTTTCTTTCTTTCTAAAGTGCTTAGTGCTTGGTTATTTAACAACGAATACACATTCGCCACTGTGCTCAAGTGTCTAGACAGGAAAGAAATTTTCACTGCAAGTAAACTACTTCCATTTACTTTTCACTCACTACGGATAGATCTCTTCTGCCTACCCTTCACTCTACCATTGGAGAACCTGTTACTCCCCTAGACTCATCCACCTTTCCGGGATATATCCGAGCCTAAAGTTTCCCTAGCGAACCCCTTTGCCTTCACCCGAGCTCCGATGAACCTGCTACTCTTCCGGTGCGACCCTCACTAGGTTATGCCACAGTAGGAATTTTGCCAATGAACCTCGTTACTAACATTTATTCAATCATACATTCAGAAAAACCCTAGTTAGTGCTTCCAGTTCTGCCTAACCTGCACCAACTTTCCTTAAAGCCAGTGACCTCAAAGCAAGTGGATTCTATTCACCACTCGCTATTCAATTCCCCGGGGATTCCTAACAACATAAAATACGTTTTACGTACGAATGGATTAATACATATAACAGTATAATAACAAGAATAACAATTTTAAAACATTTCATAATTTTTTCAAAGTAAACAATTTTCAAGCGAGTGATCAATTCTCTTGAAGCGCCTACTCTTATAGCAGCATCCGACTTAGCTAGACTAACTAGTCCTACCTAACCTTTAGCTATTCCCTAACCATCCTCGATGCTACCAGAAAATTACTGCTAGAGATCGCGGGTCACCCGACCAATAATTTCGCCACTTCTGGCTTCGGGCCCATATACTTTACTTTATCATATATATTGATCAGATGACCACACAATCTACTACCAATAATTGTGAGTTCCCTTTCGATTATTTCCAGTGTACCCAACTTACCATCCACTGTATGGGTACCTATGACCACGATGGGTCAGGGAGCTAGCTGTAAAAGGAAAGGCAGCAAGATACAAACCCCAACTTTTGTACTTTATTTCATGAAATGACCACGGACAACTGAGAAGTTTTAAAAGTTTATCTTAGATTTCAGATTCTGCAATCATACAGTTTATAGTAATGAGGCAATCTATAATCAGAATAACGAAAAGCACATAACCATATAGGAAGAGTATACAGGTAACCATCTAACCCAATAATGGGGGAATTAAAAAATAAACGGAAATGAAATTCGAGGGAGAGTACTTAATGCTAGGGATTTTATGCACGTGTTAGGAACTTTATCATGGGGTCATATTTCGAGAGAAAAGACACTAGGGAAACCTATACATCTATGGAAGGGTAAAAAGTGCAACACGCTATAATTCTAACGTTATTACTTCAATTCAGTATTTAGGAGAAAAATTATATCACACATTAAATTCATAAACAGTATGGTGAGATTTATACTAACAGGACAGGGGAACATAGGAACATGCTATGAAATGCAAACTGAAAATGACTTTAATGAGATGCAATGTTTGCGGAGAAAAGCATGGAAAATTAACATATGCAAAAGGTATGTCTTTATTGAAGCAAAGACAGAAAATAGGAAGTGCAGTTTCAGAGATTTCAGCGAGATATTTACCTAGACTGGTGTGAAAACCAACCCTGGCCACGGGTCAGTTAAGGACAGGAAATACCCCAAGGAATAGCAGTCATCAATGGGACAGCAGGTGCAGAATGGACCCCTCAGGACAGGACAGGAAACCCAGATTAGGATCAGGACAGGACCACCAGGACACGACCAGCACCCGCAGTTCGGAAGCAACGCCTGCGCTCCACCCTCTCTGCAGCTATCGATCGGAACCCTGATTGGGTCAGCGAACTCCCCAGCAAAGTGCTCCGCCAGCACTTAAGGTTTAGTAAAACCTTAGTCTATGGTCAAATTCGGACAGAGTGCTCCGCAGCGCTCTGTATCTTCAGTCACCTATTGAGTGCGTTGGGTCAGTGACAGGTCAGCTATTCAGACAAGTCGGAGAATTTCTCTAGCTAAACCTAGGCTAGATATACTCTTTTGGGTCAGTGTACCACCCCCCAATGTTGCAAAGTGTCAGAATCCCCAAATTTCGATTGGTCCTAAGGTAGGATTTGGTTAACACACCAATCAGAACAGACTATTGTAAGGCTTATTTTGCATGTTAAGGTACCGCCTAGCAAGATTGGGGTTCTCACGGAAAAGTATCACAGAAACAATAGATATATACATTTGTTTCAATAAGGGAACACATTTCTCCATTCTCCTGGGTCAGAGGTGACTTTCTCATGAGCATCTTGACTGTGACTGCCAGCTGGCTAAGTTCCACCGCTCAAGGCTACGGCTGCCTGGGCTGCGCGGTCATGCGCAGAAAGGACCCTCAAGATGGCTCTCGACCCAGTTGGACCCCCCGTTTACCATGGTACATGAAAAGTAAGCGAAAACAAATTAAAACATAGAAATAAATGAATGAACTACATAACATGATTTCGTACTTTAGTTTTATCATTGTAAAAATATACTATGCAATTACGGGTAAGTGCTACACATAACGACACGATAAGCAATAGCACGAGCTTCAATTCATTATCACATTAAGCTGCCATTACATGGCGATTACGCATGCGCACCCTTTCCCTCCAAAACTATCTCTACGCAAAGTCACGTGAGTGTGACTGACGCATGCGCAGAAGAGGAAAGTCAAGCAGTGGCCATTTTAAGGACAAGGATTAATCGTATTAGTAAAACACATAGGCAAGCGTCTCTATGATACCCACGCACATTCAAAATACATAAAATTAGTAAAACAAACAATTGAAGTTACGAGATTATAATAGATTTTCGAGGTTCTTGACTCGAGCAAGTCGCGATGCGAAATCTTGCTCTATCAGACACTCTGTGGTCTGCGGGAGAGGAAGGAGGTGGTCCAGTGCAGGGCCTTCTCTTGGAACCCGGCGTCGTGGAGGCGTGTGCGTAGTGTGCTGTGGCAGACCGCGTCGAAGGCGGCTGACAGGTCCAGAAGGATGAGGGCTGCGGTTTCTCTGTTGTCTAGCAGGGTCCTGATGTAATCGGTGGCGGCGATGAAGGCGGTTTCGTTGCTGTGGTTGCTGCGGAACCCGGACTGGGACGGGTCCAGGATGCTGTTTTCGCCGAGGTAGCGGGACAGTTGTTTGTTTACGGACTTAGCTTTAACCACGCATGTGCGTGGTTATGGCTAAGTCGGTCTAGTGTTCGGGATGGGTGGTGAGAGAGGAGCGAAGGACAGGACAGGTAAGAGGGGTTCAGGTTCGTTTTTAGGGGGTGGGAGGGGTTCAGGGTATTTTTAGGAAGTGGGGGTTTGGGTTAGTTTTTTGGGGTGGGTGGGGTCAGGTTACTTTTTAGGGGGTGAGGGGTTTGGGGTAGTTATTAGGGGTGGGAGTGGTATGGGATAGTTTTTAGGGGTGTTGTGGTTTGGGATAGTTTTAAGCGGTTCAGGTTAGTTTTTAGGGGTAGGGGGTAGGGGGTAGTTTTTAGGAGTGGGTGGGGTTTGGGGTAGTTATTAGGGATGGGAGGGATTTGGGTTAGTTTTTAGGTGTGTCAGGGGTATGGTATAGTTTTTAGGCCAAGGTGGGGTTTAGGATAGTTTTAAGGGGTTTGGGTTAATTTTTAGGGTCTGGGGATACAGGGTAGTTTTTAGGGGGTGTGAGGGGTTCACGTTTGTTTTTAAGTGGTGTGAGGGATTCAGTTTACCATGCATTCCTTTACCACGAAAATTCGTGTTAACGGAATGATTGGTAAAAAAAATCTTGGTTAAGACGGGGTTTTTTGTAGAGACCGCGTTGTTGAGGTAGTCGTTGTTGAGGAACTCGTTGTTCCAACATACAACCTTGTCAAGCTCAAGGAAATAAGTGTTGGGCAAATTGCAAGGAATAAACAGCCAGTCTTACTAGTGAAAAGCTGCCAAGGCTTGGGTCTGGTAATAGGGACCTTCTTAAGCATGCACTGCTATTAAAATCTGCTTGGTATCCAGGTGCTTGTGTTGATGTCAAGCCTGCTGGAAATTATGAAGGTTGATGCTGACAAGTATAGACATCAGCTCTTTCTCTCAAATAACTCTTTATATGCTCTGTATGCCTGTTAGGAAGAAGGTATGATGTAAATCTAGGGCTTGTGGGCTACCTCCAGAATTGACCAAAATTGGGCCCGCATTGGCCCACCCGAACGTACCCAGGCCCATCCAGATAAAAATTCCTGGAACAAGGTCTTTAGAGAGACAGGTACGGTTTTAGAGCGTGTTAGAGATAGGGAGAGGAATTGTAGAGAGAGGTGTGGGATACACTGAGATGTCAGGTAGAGGGAGAGTTAATGTAGAAACTGAGGTGAGAGAGAGAGAGAGAAATTGAGGCAGAGAAAGCTAGTTAAGGTAATGAGAACACTATAGAGAGCTACAAGGCAATGAGAGACAGGGCAATGGGTAGAAAAAGATGGAGTGTAGAGAGAACAGGAGAAGTAAAAAGACAGCCGGGGTAGAGAAAGAGAGATGGGGTTGGTAATGTGGTAGTGAGAGAGGGTGAGGAAAAGAGAGTGATGAGGTAGAGAGTGATAGACACAACACAAAGAGCTGAGGTAGCGAGATATATAAAAAGAGAAAAATAGAGTAGCGAGGTAAGGGTGAGTTGAAATAGAGATGAAGGTACAAAGAGAGATTAGAGATACAACAAGAGAGACACTGAGGTAATGATACATGTAGAAAAAGGGATTGTTGGACTGGAATTTGGGGCAGTATGGCAAACTGGCACTGTCAGATGTGCAGACTGAAAGGGCCAGTTTGTGGGCCATTTTTTTCTTGGTCCCTTATGTCATGACAGGACAAACAAAAATCAGCTCACTCACTTCCCCCTTTTAAACTGGCTAATCTGGTAGTGCTAGACTACCTGAAATTCCACTCCAATGCTTGAGAAAAGAGGTACAGGTTTGGAAGTAGAACTAGCGAGAAAGGAGTAAGGTAGTGACAGAGGTGAGGTAGAGGGGACAGAGGTAGAAGGAGAAAGAGGTGAGGTGGTGAGAAAAGTGGGGTAGAGGTATGAGGTAGAGGAAGAGGGTTGAAAGCAGTCCGGACACCCCCACAGGATATGTCAGCCGTTAGACCAGCTAGCTCTACAGTGCCACTACCACCCCCCTGTATTCTACAGTGGTGTAGGTAGTTTCTGGCAACCACTGAACATGACAACCCAAAGGTGAACAACCTTTACAACGCAACTTTTACCACGCAGTGCCTTTACGACGCAACTTTTACAACGCAAACCATTACAACGCATTGTGCTGGGGGCGCTCTAGGATAGGGAATAGGTTTAATGTACTATCCAACACCTTCCCTACTATCCACGGGGACTGGAGTTGGAATAGTAAATTAAACTATTCACTATCCAACGCCCAAAAGCATTATGCGTTGTAAAGGTATTCGTTGTAAATACCGCGTTGTAAAGGCATGCGATGTAAAAGCATGCGTTGTAATGTCATACATCCCAACCCTGATTCCTCAGGGATCTTGGAAAACAGTACAGTACTTTTCGCTCAGACACTCGTGCTTGCTGTCTCTCAGAAAATACACAGGATGGCGGTTAGGACGTTTCAGTACGTATTTATTGGTCCATCGACAGCCTTGTGTAAAACATATGTGCTGCGGCAATCTTACAGAGAGAGGTGAGAATTCGAGAGAAAGGCTAGCAGAGAGAAAATTAAAGAATACATTTGAGGGAGGTAGAAGGAGAAGTATAAAAAGAGCTACAGAGGGGTGAGCAATGGAGGGAGCCAGAGATAATATAGCGCAACATAGGTGAGTTAGAGATAGGTAGATGGGTAGTGAGGGATGAGGTAAGATACGTCGTGAAAGACAGACTCAGAGGTAGATGAAGGCAACGAGAGAGATAGAGTGTTGAGACAGAAGAGAGAGAAAGAGAGTCTTCAAACTTTCCCAGTTATTTCCCAGTGGACACCTTAGGAATGTGGGGGCCAAGGGCAATTACCCACTTACCCCATGCTTTAAAATATCTATGCGTGGGCAAGATCGCAGTGTATGTGCAGTGGTGCACTGGGTATGATTTTTACGTGCTGCCCAGTGAGCTCCTAACTGAGGTAGGAGCTTTGGCAGCCCTTAAAAAAATAAACAAGCAGTGGTTGATAATTTTGTAGTGATAACTAACTGGCACAATCAAAGTATAACAATCATACAATTATTTCAGGTGTGCACTGATTAGAATAGGGCGTATTTGACAACCATCACCAGTATTCCATGGACCGAACACCAAACAGAAGAGCGCATGAGAAGAACCCAGGTGCTGCTATGTGTCATCCAAGCCCATCGAGGACTTCTGACAAACCTTAGAATGTCCTCTTCTCACAACTGTGGCCATTTTATTACAGATAAATGCTTTTTGAAAGACTTAGGAGGTAATTTAGACCTTAGTATGTCATCAGGCAAGCAGGGACCATGCTATGAGATATTTTGAAATCCCTCTCAAAACTGCAGATGCCTTTCAGTCAGAGCAGTTAGACAAGTCTGCCCATTTGTTTGACTCCGTCATGGTATTTAACATTTGTTTTTCATAAAAACAAAATTGTAAAGTGGCATTTAAAAAGAAAATCAATGATCCAGACCCAAAGGGGAGTTTTCTCCCCGACTGTGCCTGTCAGGGTCATTGATTGATTTCTCTACACAGGACTATAGAGGTCCATACTGAGAAATCCAGTGATTGCCATCCAGACCTAAGTTGGGTGGGACAGCCAGTTCTATAACTTGACTGCTCAATGATGGATGGAGTGTCAGGTCAGAAGACTCCACAGTCAGAAAACCTATGTAGCCAAGGCTAAGTAGGTTTGGGGGCACGGCATCTGCCTTTAATCGGTATGTCCTGCATTCGCCAAATTCAAACTGTCTCAATTAGACACTTAATTGCAACCACAGGACATGTAAGCGACTGATGTGCACGCCCTGCACAGCCACTGCCTTAGAAACTTCCAAAGAAATTACACCTAAAATTATCTAGAGCCAAACGCCTGTGCCTTCGTCACAAAGATGCATCTCAACCAGCAGGAGCAGGATCCCAGCAACAGGATTCAGCAGGCTGTGGTACAAATTGCAGTAAAATAGAATCATTGGTTTAGAGTGTTCGATATTCAGTTTCTTTATTGAAAGATTTGTGGACTCAGCATCCACATCTCCACCCCATAGTGTCTGCAGAACCATTTTGGACCACACTAAAGCAGTCTCGGGGGCCTTTTTTAGGATCCATGGGGTTAGTCATTGGCTATTTGCGGGATCCTCTCGGGGTAATTTTATCAATGGTCCCCATTGCCACAATACCAGACCCCCCCCCCCCCCAATGTAGAACCCGAAAAACTTCATCTGCAGTACGAGCACCCCACTGAGGAAAGTCTTTGGTGCTTCGTTGTTCCTGGTTGTAATATTCTGTGACCAAGTGTACAGCCACTGGAATCCAGTAAGCAACATTCACTGGTGTCCAACTACCAGATAAGGGCTCACATGGAAATCCTGGTGTTTGGGACAACCAGGTGGACTTATGATCCAGCACTCACTAGAGTGGCCTTAAGGTGCCTTTCATTTTCGATGCCTGTATCTCATAAACTACTTGGTGCAGTCAGATCAGATCAGAAGAACTTTATTTCCAAGAAATATATTCTTATAGAAATATTACACACATTTCTAGTTCATAAAAAGAAAAACGTTGAAAACCCCCCCACAATTTTAGTAATCTAAAACAAAAGTGCATGATTTTATCCTTCTACACAACTACTTGTAGATTGCGCAATTTCAACTACATAAACATTCAAATCTGTTGCAGTCACGTTTTTCCGTTGGCAGGGGTATTCAAAGGACCAGGCGCATTTACTGGAGTCGCTGGTTGAACCCCTGAGAATAGACAGTCCAAATATATGGTGCAGATTTACACAGATGTATTTCTTCTCATTAGATTTCCTAGTACCCTAGAGATTTGGAAAGCTTTGCACATGTTTCATAGCTTTTTTTGATTTTTTTACATTTCTGGATTTCTAAGCAAGACACCGCATTGAGGAAAGACTGTATCCAATGACGAGGCAGCTACTAACTTAGACTAGCAACACAGTAGGAACTGATTGGGGAACTTTTAAATTTTACTAGCTGCTCGGCCGAGTTGCTGGCTGTACTGAGCAGGGCCACCTGCATTTTGAGACTCTGCAAGGAAGCCGTGGAGCCCAAATCAAGCAGTAACCCAGTGGGAGCTTTATCTTGCTTTCTATCACAGAAGACAGGTGATATTGGTAGGGGAGGAAACTTGCAAAAGGGGACCTGCGAGATGTGTGTAGTACAAGGATAAAGAAGGGCTGCCCATAGAGATCGCGACCTTGACATTAGGACTCACAAAGGGTCATTGAAGAGAGTTGAGCTTGAGCTTGGGAGAATGAGACCATACCTAGTTCAAGGCACTTGCTTTTTAAAGATCCAGGAATGTTCAAAATTAATATAGTAGACACAGTTTGCTGTGATTTCCTAATTATTTGTCGTTTTGATCCAAGAAACATCAATCTAATTTTTCACCGTCATTTCCACAGATGTCTCCGCTGTCTTCAGCAGAGCGCTGAAAATATTTGAAAATATTTTCAGCAGATTTGGACCACCTTAAACAACTTCTACCTGGGACCTGGTTCTTTAGGGTTATGCCCTCTTCATGACTAGAAATATTGTCATCTCAGGAGTATAAGGGCTAAAAAGATAACTCAAATGGTTCAGGAATCAGTCAACCTCCTGCATCAGAAATGGTACGTTTGCTGGGGTGAGAAAGGCCGACTGCTTTCTGGTCTTTTTGTGCCAGAGAGGGGGAGATGCTGAAAGCCTAATGGGAGCGACCTTGGCGGACATGGGGCAGGCTCACCCTTCTCGATGGTGGAAGGGGATGGAGCAGCTCATCAACTGGGATGGTCCGTCTTGGGTTCCTACTGGGAAGCTGGGCTGTGGTGACTGTATGTCCCATGTGATTGAGATGACAAGGAAAGTAAAGATCAGATTTCTGGGCCACTATCCGATGTTATCAAAAAGGGTTATGCCGTTCCTCTCGAGTCAGAGAGTGCAGAGTCTGAAAAGACAGGAATAACAAGTGTTCCAAATGGGGTCAGTATAGGGAATTCATATGTTGGATAGTAATGCCCTCACACACCCTCGCAGGTGTCATGCTCCATCATCTGGGCTGCTCCTCGTTGGGACGGCGTTGCAATCCCCAACGGGCTCCCTATGGTAGGGGCTCTTTATCGGAGATATTTTTATCCAAGAGCTGTGTGGTGAAGTGCGGGTATGGGGCCAGGGTAGTGTAGATGTGGTGAGGCGAGTTAAAATAGGATTGGGAGTACCGAGGAGAACAGACTTTATTCTGGGGGTCTCCTACCCTAAGTAAAAACAGAAAACAAGGCACTAGCCCGAGTGTAATGTCTCGTGTAGTGGAATCCTTGTCTAGGAAGTGTGGGTCAACGCGTTTCTTGCTCCTGGATCAGTATCCACGCGATTCTTCAGGAACTAAATTAGTTACTATTTACACCTAAACTTCGTGGTGTACTCACGGTAAGTATGTCTAATACTCTATGTATGTACTTGTTGCAACCTGGATCTACCTGTTCAGGGAGACAAAAAATTGTATAGGCATCAATCAGGTTGATGTAGTACATAACCAACATAGAAATGGTCTTTGCAGTGACTCTGACTTCTATCTTAAACACACGTGAAGTGAACGCAACTGCGTTAGAGGACATTAAAAATAGCAGTATTCAAATAAAAGGTGGTGGGTCTCCACAGTGAGCTATAGTGAGACTAATCCCCTATGGAATACCATGCTTCAGCCAAAATAAATTGCAGCAGAAATAAATTGCGGTACACTCACCCTATTCAGTAAAATCCCCAGGCATCAACAGTACCCGGTGGGATACGCATAAGGCTTGGCTCCTATGTGTATTGGACTGAACAAGTAAAACAATTCATACATCAAGTTGGACATATCTACATTAAAAGTCAAGGTTGAGGTGTAGAACATGTGTAGTCCTTCTTATTGAGTCTGGTTGTGGTTCACTGGGCATAAATGCTCATTTGGTTGTTCGGTTGGCCGTGGTGGACTGTGGCTCAACATGCAGCGTGTTATTCTCTTAATTAGTGCATTACCAAATAAATGGGAGCATAAATTGGTCCGCTTCTGTGCCTCCTTAAGCCTCAGGCATATGTGTATGGTAAATTGCTAAACCTGAGTCAAGAAGAGGGGTGTGTGACTCGTTGAGCCATGCGCGCATACTGCCGGTTGTGGCCGCCATACAGCCTCAATGAATCTAGCAGCTGTAAGGGTTAATCTCTGAGAGTGGCATGTACGCCTCTCTAGGGTATCAGACACTTGGTGCATGTTTGTAGTGATAGTGGTATGCTCATTACAACGCCGGCAGTGCGATGAGTGTGATCGGTAGCCTACTGCAATGAACTCAAAGTTTTGCAATTAGCGGGTGTATCTGCAGCGCGTAAGGAGTGGTACACGCAGTTGTATCCCGTCAGTTAGTGGGACCCGCTATCTACCTGGAAAGTCCCCCATTCCTTATGTGCCGGGGCCTCCGGGAGTGCCTCTCTTAAGCTAGTGCACTGTCCGCGAAGTGTGGGTATATTTTCGCCTTTGCGAGTGAATACGAGTACCGTTAAACTGCAGGGTGGTGCCATTTAAACTTGTGGTTGGGATCAAGAGGTCTGGCTGTGCGAAGTGACTCCCTTTTGTTGGTTGTCTACCAGTCAATAGTCACAGGCTACCAGGTATTTTACGGAGCTCAGTTCTAATTATTAAAACTCGAAAATGTAATTGTGTCGCTTGGTCTTACTTTCGGTTTGCGCCCATTATGCTGAGTCCTCCACCTGCCCTTTCCACCGAGTCCGGAAGGTGGCGGTGTCGATAGCTCCTACGTTTTTTGTTGCCTGCGTGAATCACGTGTCTGTGGGTGGGGTTTAGGTTAGATTGCTGCTACTCTGTTGTGTAGTGTAATGCGGCGGCCATTTTAAGAAGGTGTTTGGTGTCATTGTTAATCGCATATCGGTCGGCGTTATGCGGCCACTTTGTTGTGTTTCTGTAATGCTGTGTGTCAATGCGACTACATGGTACGCATAGAATTTCGAGTAGGTGGTATTAGTGCATGGTATACTAGTTTAGTCTATTTTGCTATACAGGTCTGAGTAGCCATGGAGAGTGAATGGGTCCTCTGGTGGCGGCCATCTTAAAACGGTGATTTGCGCTTGTATAGAGAAAGCCCAGTGGGCGTTAAAAGGGGGATATAGCTCTGGTGCTGTGTGTTCATCAGGCCACTGTGCTAAATTATGTTGTTAAGTTGGAAGTGTAGGGGCTAACAACATCAGTTGGCTTATAGCTCCTAGACCATAGGATAGTGGTTGCGCTGATACTCAGTGACATCGTTAGTAATAGTATTTGGATCGACCATGCCGACTAGATCCTGATCGAGCTCCAGGGTATGTCCTCATTGAGCCCCCTGTCATGAGTGGATAAGCGGTGTATCAATCTCTGATTCTTTGGCTAAAAGGTTGGTTTTTAAAGTGTTCTGTGAGACCTCCAGAATTACCAATTTGATGGAATCAGATGAGTGCATTTTTTCTAGGTAGTGGGCACACATTTTGGTGTTATTTTTGCAGCAACGGTGCTCTGAGATGCGCACTTTGACTGGGCGGGTCGTCAATCCCACATAGTACAGATTGCAGGGACTAGTGATCAAATAAATACAATTTGATGTGTTGCAGTTTGTGTGGGTTCTCATCTCCCATGTGTATGTGCCGTTCAATGTGATCGTCTTGTGTACAGGCACATGCCGTACAGGTGCCACAACGTTAATGGCCTGTGACCGCTGGTAATTGCCAAAGTGTTCCCTGTCTATTGTTGTCCTTTGACTTGGGTCTGGTGTGAATGAGCATATCCTTTAGGTTTCTTGAGCGTTTGAACGCAAAGCGAGGTTGCTCGAGGTTCATGGACCCGGTATTTCAGTATGCTCCAATGCTTTCTTAGCACTTTGGTTAACTGGTTGGAGATTGGTGTGAAGGTTGTCACGCAGATGAGTGTCTCAGTATCATTCTTCTCTTTAGGTTCCAAGAGACCCTCTCTGTTGTTGTTGCGTGCCCTCTTTCTAGCGAGAGCAATGCTTCTGGGAGGATAATCTCTTGCTATCAAGTTCCTAGCAAGAATCTCGGATTCAGATTTATATTCATTGACCGTGCCACAATTCCTTCTTACCCTTAGGAACTGCCCAAAGGGTAAGTTCTCTTTGAGTGATTTGGGGTGATTGCTACTAAAGAGAAGGCTATTGCGGTCAGTGCTATTCCTGTACATAATAGTAGTCAGTTGACCCCCTTCAATCTTAATGGTGAGGTCCAGAAAGGCTATCTGTGTGGGTGAAGCCCTGATGGTAAAGTTCAGGAACGGATTAAGATTGTTAATCCATTTGAAAAAGTATTTGTGTGTTTCTGAATCCCCTTTCCAAAAGATCAGGATGTCGTTGATGAAACGCTTCCATACCAGTATGTTATCACGGTATGGGTTGGATTCGTGATGGATATGCTGTCCCTCAAATGCTGCCTTGTAGGGGCAGGCCACACTGGGGGCGAAGGTACTCCCCATGGAAGTACCTTGTGTCTGATGGTAGAGCTTGCCCTGGAATTCAAAGAAATTCTCCGTCAAGGCCAGTGTGGCGCATTCCATGATGAAGTGGGGAGGTGTCAGTGACTCCTAAATAGCCAGGTTCAGATCTTCCTCAATCATCTCTAGTGTGGCCCTCTGGGGGATGTTGGTGTAGAGAGCTTCAACATCTAGGGTGTGAGGAAGTCAATCTCATGTGCCTGGGGGAATTCGCCAAGTAGGTGTAATACATCCGTTGTGTCCTGTATGTACGAAGGCACAAGTTTCATCAGAGGTTGCAGGAAGTGATCACAATCTTGTGATAATGGTTCCAAAACTGAGTCGGAAACAATGGGTCTGCCTGGCACCGGGGTGACCCCCTTATAAATTTTCGGTAGTGTGTAAAAATAGGGGGTCCTGGGATCTTTTTTGATCAGAAAGGAGGCCTCCTTCATACTCAACCATCCCTGACTTATTGCTGAATCCACGAGGCCAGTGATAGTTTTTGTAAGGCATTCTTTGGGGTTTCTGGCAATAGGGGTGTGGTATTTCCTGTTGCTCCATTGTCTCAGACACTCCGTGTCATAATCAGTGGTAGCCATTATCACTGTTGCACCGCCCTTGTCGGCCTGTGATAGCAGGGTCATTCGCTAGTGACTCAATAGCCTTCATCTCTTCCTTAGATATGTTGTTGAAAGGTCTAGAGGTGGAAAGGGCTTTCATGTCTTTGAGCACAGCTTGCTCATAGGTGATTACCTCATTGGGTATCATCCCGTTGTTAGGGGTGAAGGTGGATGGATTATGTAATCCTGAGTCATCATCTCGTTGGTATTCCTTGTCATCAAAGAACGCTTTGAGACATACCTTGCGGAAGAATTGGTGTAGTACACACGTCTGTTTGAAGTAATCCACTTGGGGTGTGGGAACGAATCCCAGACCTTTTTCTAGTACTTCTTCTTCCGTCTTAATAAGCATTCTGGGTGATAAGTTGACCACTAGGGTCGTTTTTTGTTGGTCGCGTGACTCCGGGTTTTGTACACCGATGCTGTGGATCCTCCCACTGAACCCTCTTTTCCTGCTGATTCCCTCTTCTTCGCCCGCGCCCTCTGCCCCAACCTCTGCCTAAAAAAGGCTGGCTCATGCCTGGGGGTCCAAATTGAGGTGGGCCTTGAGGAAACAGAGGATATATCCAAAAGGCAGGTCCCTGGTATTGAGGTGGTGGATAGGTATTATATCCTTGTCTCCCACCCCTCCTAGGTTGGTTAGGTCTCCAGTTGTCTACACTGAAGTCGCTATTGCTCGAGGACCATCTTCTGGTTGAGATTGAGCTAGGGTCTGACAGGTAACCCGTTCCAGATGGTACAAAGTCCGCCTTGAGGTACAGGTATACTTTATCTTTATCGAAGCGTTTGATATCTTTCTGAAGTTTTACAACTTTCTGCTTCATGAGATACTCTTTGTGCTCTGCTATTTCGTTGTTCAGCTCTGTCAGTTTAGTCTTGAAGCTGGGCCCTGGTGCAGCATTTTTCAAACTGCTTTCGGCTACTTGAATGCGTGTTAACAATTCATCGGCTAGTCTCTTGGCCGTGTTGATAATCAAAATCAAGAGGTCCCTGGTGCATTTCCAAGAAATCTGTGACCATTCAATTTTGAATTGGCCATCTTCCCAGAAGATCCTGGGGAAGTTCTTAACTATGAGGCCGTTGGGTGAAATGTTATCTCTGAGGTACTCAGTCATTAAAGCACCGTGTAAGGTGATTTTAACCCATTCCCTTTTCATGGCAGACAAAGACTGCCAATCCTCTGTTATGCTCCCAGTTGCACCATCCCTGTCGGCCATCAAAATAGACGGTGTCCTTAGTATTTCTGCTGCTTGTTCCTCTCCATAACTTAAACCCTGGCCTTCCATGGCTTCGTAGGTAGGGCAAAGTCTGGATCACTAAAATCAAACCTCAGTTTGAGGTGACCACTCCAATGTAGTGGGATTGAGTTAATAAAATAATGGGGATAGAGCAAATCGTTACCCGCCAACACACAGGTCCCACGGTGTTTAGCCGTGCAAGAAGCTGTATACAATAAGGGGGGACGTAGAGGGCCTTTTATCCTCTCACCCAGGAGTGGGAGCTCCAACAATCCGATGCTCATGTCTAACACATTTTCAAGGGCGGTTCGTCCGCAGTGCCGGAGGAATGTTGCCCCACTCGTCAGAGTCAGTCACAAAAAAATAAAATGATAATAATACCATATCCTTTTATTTTTCTGTGACTGGCTCTGACATGCGTGTAGGGCAGGCCGGGCCATGACAGGGAGGAGTAGTGGGCACTTAAAAGTGCGCATGTCAGTTTACCGGCCTTCTTATGCCGGTCAAACAGACATGTGCACATCTATTTCTCAACCCAGCTGTGTTCACAGCCAGGTTGGAGAAAAGCCACAGGCTACCAGGCAGTGTCTGAGCGGCAGACCAATCCTGGCCAGCCGCTGCAGGTAAGAGCGTTGGGGCCAGGCGAAGGGGGATTTCGGGAGACGACCACGAGGGGTAATTCAATAAATAATTAATTTTCCCTTGTGGTCGTCTCTCGAAATCCCCCCTCACCTGGCCCCACCGCTCTTACCTGCAGCGGCCACAGCTGATCCTGGCGATGCTCTTTTAGCATGAGAGCAGAGTCTGGATTGGCTGGGGAGCTTGTGCTTTCCCAGGGACTGCTGAAGTATAGTACGGAACAAAAGCCCCAGTGAACCAATACTGAATGAAAAACTTTCCTTTGGGGCCCAAGTAAATGCAGTAACTTCAACAACAGTGCATGTTCTCAGAACTGTCAAGAAGGAATTGCGGCTTTTACCTTCGGGGAGCCGGCAAACAGTAGTCACAGCATTGGTCATGTTGAGGCTGGATCAATGGAACAGCCTATATCTAATCATACAACAAAGACTTCTGTATAAGCTTCAGCTGCTACAAAATGCCGCAGCTAGATTACTTACGGGCATATCCAAGTTCTCCCAATTTCCAAAGATATCAAAAAAATGCACTGGCTCTCGGTGAGGAACCGGGTGGTCTTTAAAACACTTCAAGGCATACGACCAGGCCATTTAAGGTGCCAGTTTCAATGGTATATACCGACAAGAACTCTTAGATCTCTGGGAGTTAAACTGGTCGTAGTTCCACAAACAAAAAAAGCTCAGTGGGGTGGCAGAAGTTTGTCTTCATGCGCAGCAAAAGCCTGGAATGGCTTACCATTCTATTTGAGAAATGACAATAATCTTCTAGCTTTCAGGAAGGGGTTAAAGACCTGGCTTTTTGATAAATAAATCCTCTCTTTTCCAGCTCAGCATTAAGGAGTAGTAAGTAGAGCCAGGACACTTCCGGGTAATCGCGTGCTCTAAAAGTTCCCATAACATAACATAACATCTTTACTGTTAGGGTGATCATAGGATAATCATGTTCACCTGCTCTGTATACATTTTTTGGCACAGTCCACTCTTTGAATAAAAAGCCTCTCCAATAGTATGTAACCTAAACGAAGGATTCTAACTTAACCCCCTCTTAAGTCAACGAAAACATTTCCTATATGTGCTCATGATACATATATACATATTGAAATGTGAAAGCAGTCCTGTCCGACAGTTTAACTGGAAGCCTGAAGAACTGAGGCCAGGCTTAGGTGCTTACTTCTTGATCCCACTCAATATTGACAGAGCTTTCCCGCTTTCTGTGGTTACCCAGGCACCGGAAAATGTGACCTCAACTAGGCGGACGTGCCGGTGAGCCCAGAGTCAGCTACGTAAAAAGCAAAAATATTAACAGTGGATAATTCAAGACCGTCATGGTTCACTATTGGTGAAAATGTTGATCAGCAGATATGTTGAATCCACAATTTTGACTACTCATATATCAACAAGTTAAATAGATGTCAAGACAAGAACAGTCAATTTATACTTCTCTACAAAAAATTACCTTGATGATATAGTGTTAATCGATATTGTGAAACTGATATTTTTGGAGAATAATATTTCAGCCCTTCCCTTATGAATGTGGTGCAGTACTGGGATTAGTGTTTTTACCCACTATTTCTGACAAATCTTTCTGATAGGCATTAAAGAGGAGAGGCATCCTTGTCAATTTATGTTGAAGTCAACAATCTAGTATTGTCCCTCTTGGAAATAAATGTACCTCCTTCCTCACTCCAAAACAGGTGCCGATAGTGGCAGAAATCTGACTGTCTAAGGATAGGGAAGAGTCAAACGTAAAACCCAGATTTTTATGTTTGGGAATGGGAGATGGGCCCAGTTTGCTAGACCACCAGGCAGAGGACAATATCGAGCGCTGTTTCCCAATCTCCAAAACTTATGATTTGCCTGCATTTAGTCTAAGGCAGCTGGAGTCCATCCAAGCCACAAGGTCCACTAGAAAGGTCTTGAAATTGGCTGAGGCACTAACATCGTCTTGAGCCAGTGTGATGATCAGCTGAGTATCATCAGGATAAGACACGATCCTCACACCTGGCACTCGATCACTTCCGCCAAGAGACGCAGATACAGGTTCAACAGGCTTGGGCTCAAACCGAACCCTGTGGCACTCCCTACTGCAAAGAGATGATTTCTGAGGTGCACGGTTTCATGATCACCTGGAAGGAGCGGTTCTGCAAAAAATCGGCAAAACATTCTAGAGATTGTCCTAAAAGAAAGCCTTGGGACACAGTGTTAAAAGCCGCCCTTCAGTCTAGCATAACTAGAGCAGCAATCTTGCCTTCATCTGCCAAGATGCGTAAAGTCTCTGAGGCTAGTAGCAGGAGATCGGATTCCATTCTGTAATGCGGTCTGAAACCTGCTTGGGTCTCATGAAGGAGTTCTTTCTCATCAATACACTTCATTAGTTGTTGATTTACATGTTTTTGGCAACTTTAGCAAAGAATGATAACATCGAAGTTGGTCGGAAGTTCTCTTGCTTAGAGGGGTCCAGCGAGGCATTCTTGAGAAGGGGAACTACCATGGCGTATTTCTAATCTAGTGGTAGTAGGCCTCACTCAAAAGACTGGTTGAGCCCTCGTTCCAGCATTGCCGGTGAGGCTGGGTCTAGTGGTGATCCTGATTTAATTTTACCAGAGATGGGGAGCACGTTTCCCCTACCGAAACGTTCTCTATACTAAAGGAGCCTTCCAGTGGGGAAAAGGGTGATGTTTCAGGAGGAGGGAAACTGTAGTTCTTTACTTTTTCCGGAAATGAGGCGTGGAGGGAGGAGATTTTTTCAGAGAAATCTGATTACAGTGGTGGTGTGGTACCAGACTATCGTAGTCAAAATACCGTCTGACATAAATATTGTGGTCTAGATACATTTACACAAATATTGCTCCATTTGAGTTCATGGAAGAAAATCTGCCCCAGAAGGGATGAGCTTTTTGATAACTATTTTAAGGACACAATATCTATTTCTGCATAAGATACTCTGACATACAACCACAGCAGTAGGTAGAAACAATGTGACCTTTAAGCACCATGTTCTGAAAGTCCTACACCCAGGCTGGTGGAACTACTGAAACATCTCTAACGGTGACAGTAGCAATCGCTTGATTTGATGGGATCCGATAGTAAGAATGCCGCTAATGGTTGGAAGCACTGCCATCCTGATGTGAAGGATGAAGTGTAAGGTGGGCTACAGTGGAGATCACTTGATTTGAATACAGCAGGTACTAAGACTGGCCCTACATATTTGTTAAGATGTTATTTGGGAGAAAGACGATATGGTAAGGACCGGACCCCGACACGTCAACTGAGTACTAGTCACAAGTCTTGATGGGGCTCTGAAATGAGATTGATAACGTCTTGGAGGCACTAGGAAGATGTTGCATCAGAAAGCGATGATGAGGTAGGAGAGCTGAAAGTATCATACAATGGATCCCGACACTTCAACTATGGGTACCAGTCCTGTGCCCAGAAGGTGGCTCTAAGATGAGACTGCTCCACATATTTGTGGCACTGCTGAGATGTCACTTTGGGGAAGGGTGGTGAGGCAAGAAGGCATGAAAGAGGTGTAGATGTAAGTGAGGAAAGGACCCTGAGCTATTCTATGGGGTTCAGTCCAGGCGGGGCTCAGAAATAAGATTGCCTCCACATGTCGGAGACTCTCCAGAGATGTCGCATTGGAGTCGAATGAGGGGGTGAAGCTGGAGGGTTCGACAGTAGTGCTTACTACACTGTGGCACTTTGATTATTATTGCCAGTCATAGGACTTGAATGGGCATTTTTTTTTAGCTTTCCCGTGTTGGAGTCACAGCTGGGATGTCCTGTCAGGGATGTGATTATCATGAAGTGGATTCCGGGAATGGGTGGCTCCTGAAATTCATCATCAAGCTCATTGAAAGATTGGTCATAAAGGGCGTTTCTTGAGCTTGAATGCTCAATTTTAAGGGTTGGGTGGTATTTAAATGAGGGATGTAACATGGACACCTTAGGTTCCTGCAGTCCAAGGAGCCCCAATATCTCAAATGGCCACTGCTCAGCCCTAGGTTTTTGTACAGAACATTGTACAGAACATCCAAAGTGACAATTTATGGTACCCCAGCATAATCTGCAAGGGGGCATATTTTTGTGTTAAATCACTGTATAAAGGCACACAAAGATGTCACCTATGTCCTCCGAAAATAATGACCTAGAGTCCAGGTATTCACACAACCTCCCTGTCCGGTACATTGTGGGATTTCCAAGCCACTGTTAGCTTGAGAAAAGAAGGACTACAGCTCCCAGCATACAGCGTGGCAACATAATGTGCCTCTGAGGTAACAGGGGAGGGAACACACTGTTGGCATATAAGCACCAGTTCTCCCAGGTGCATTCTGGTTGTTGAGGCTCACAGTAGTTAACATACTCACAAGTAGAACATGTCTGCTATCAGTGTTAGCGCAGCCAGTGCCCGACATCTCTGGACACATGTGTTTCTTGGTCATTCACCAGCAGAGAGTAGGCGATAGGTTTGAGAGTGCTTCAAATGCTACTTAAAGTCGTTCAGGAAGAGCAGTACTCCAAAGCATGCTGGTGCATCTAGTCCTGTCTGGTACAAAGCTCCCATAGGAGCTTACCAGTTACTGGGGGAGAAAGCACACTGCCGGCATATCAGCATTAGTTCTCCCAAATGAATTCTAGTTATTGCAGTTCATTGAACAAACAGATGGCAGCCAGGAAACCCACTGCCGCACAACTTAGAGTAACCACTTGTATTAATGCACCTACATTGGCCACCTCTAATGGCCAGCTATACATTGACCATAGATTTTCAAATAATGTACACAAATAAGAGAGGCAATTAACACAATTTTTAGTGTAGGTAATTAACTTCAAATTATAACTCATAGATCCTTGATGTTCGTGTAACGTATTCTTTTTGAGATTCTTCGTCCAGGTTACACATAGCGCAGCCAACGTGTTTCACCTTAACAAAGGCTTCCTCAGGGCAATATCATCAATCCACCAGTTTTCCTAGATATCGAAAAGTGTATATCAACAAAGGTCCAATAAATTAAGAGGCACTTCCTTTCAAAGGTTCAATTCCGCAATCTAGTCAGTCTATTTCATATTCATCGCATGAGTTTTGTGGACTCATATAACGCTGGAGGACATGTAAACGGCTGATACAGTACACGGTTGTGGAAATCGACTGCTGGACTGTGGTTGAATGTGTCGTCTGACTCCACGACGCTCATGCGATGAATATAAAATAGACTGACTACATTGAGGAATTGAACCTTTGGGAGGAAGTGCATCCTAATTTATTGGAACTTTGTTGATATATGCCTTTCGATATCTTGGAGAACTGGTGGAATGATGATATTGCCCTGAGGAAGTCTTTGTTAAGGTGAAACGTGGTGGCTTCGCTTTTTGTAACATGGATGAAGAATCTTAGTAAAGAATACGCTACACAGACATCAAGGATCCATGAGTTATAATTTGAAGTTAACTACCTACGCTAAAAGTTGTGTTTGTTGCCTCTTTAATTTGTGTACATTATTGCAGTTCATAGTAATTTCAAGTACTCACGGTGTAAAGTGCTAGCACAGCCGGTGCTGCTCTTCTCTATACACGTGTTTCTTGATTACTTCTGTTGTATGCCACCTGGAAAACTTTTATCTGTATTTCAGGCACCCCCAAACTTAGTATGTTTGCTCTCTGCTGATGACTGGCAATGACCAAGAAACTCATGTGTCCACAGATGCAAGCACTAGCTGCAGTAAAGGTAAAGACTTCCTACTTTGTGCGTACTTAAACTACTATGAACTACAACACCCAGAATGCACTCCCAAGAACTGATGCTGATATACCAGCAGTACGCTCCCACCTCCCTATAATTCTAAGGATCCCATTAAGGGTTGTTGGTTTGGGTGAGAGGTAACGGCTGGTCTTATGTGACTGAACCCCTTTAGGAGAGGGTGGCTGTGAGGGGTTAATATGTGTATTAATGTTAGTTCCCCTTTTTCGTTCCACTTCCTGCAGAGAATCTGCCTGCTGCTCGATGAGTTCCGCAAACAGAAATAGAAAAATGAAGATAAAAGGGCGGAAAAGTTAAGAGAGAGTTAGAATAAAATTTGGAGGAAAAAGAGAGATATGAAAAGTAGAAAAAGAAACTGATGCACAGAGTGAGAGAGGAGAATAAGTAAGTGGGCGAGCAACAGGCTCAGAGAGTGTGGGTATTTTTAGGGCTCGGGCCTACGTCACACTGCGTAGCAGTGTGGGCGGAGCCCAAGAGTACTTGTGTGAGGGTGTCCGAAATCTTACCTAACACATTCCGGCTGCTCGTGAATTTTTGTCCTTTTTTTGCCAGCTGCATGGCAATTGGGCTTCGCATTCATGTGTTTTTCGAAGAGAGCACGCAATAGGCCATAGGCGGTAGAGTAGCTCTGCCTATGGCATATTGTGTGCGGTCACGCGCAGCAGAAGGCCATATTTCGTCAATTATCGCAGCTATCAGGGCCCGCGGTAATTGAAGACAGATGCTGGGCGCACGTTTCTTTTTTTAAAATCCATTTCACGGAGCTCTCCCTGTCAGCGCCTCTTGTCTGTGTCTATGCTTTCCCCATCGCGTGCAGCTCTCTACTCCCCCCCCCCCTTCTGTTCCGGGGCCCTCGGTACATCTAAGGATATCTCGAGACAATATTTTCATTTCAGTAATACTCTGAATATGCAGTCTCACTGCTAACTGTATTTGATGTACTCGAATGAGCCTAGGGCTCGAATGTAAGGCTTACAATGCACATGTGGTGTGTCTGCTAAAATTGCAGAACGTATTTGAACCCGCTGGAGTCACATACAATCCATCAGTGTGGCACCCGTGCTGCAGCAAGATGCTTCCATTGTTTGTACCCAGACCATAAAAAACGCAGCCCCCACCCCCCCCAATCACACCGATGAGGAGCTGTGGCACATCTGGAAGCCCCTTCCTGCTCACCTTCTAATTTGAGTGAATCCCACAACAATTTCTAAGCACCGCCAGAAGGTGAAATTTAGCAACGAGAATTTCGCCTTCATATACATATACATCTCACACACACACGCACAGCTGTAAGCAGGAATATGTGAGTATTTAAGAGCCCCCCCCACCCACAGAAAATAAAACTGTGTCTCCAATCGAAATTAAGGGTGACATGTTCCCTCGCGTCCCTTCTGCTGTAACGCCCTCTTGTTCCCATGGTTAGCAAATATCCTGGCATAGATTACTCACAGAAACATGAACACGGTGTGGAATGTGCATCGTGTGCAGTGATACCAGGGCCCTGGTACAATGCATGCGTACAGTCCTCTCCCCTCCACCCCTCTCCCGTCCCTCAGTGCTGCCCTTACCTCCACTTCGTCCTCCGGTTCTGGAACCAGGTCTTGACCTGCGCGTCCATCATTTTGAGGGTCTTGGCGAGCGCCGCCCTCTCGGCCGAGGCCAGGTACTTCTGCCGGTGGAAGCGCTTCTCCAGCTCGCAGATCTGCAGCCGGGTGAAGGCTTCTTCTTCTTCGGAGGGGTCCTGTTCTGATAGGGGTGACCTATACGGCGTGTTACAGTGAAGGGTGAGAGGGCCACTGGATGGCAGACAGACGGCAAAAGCAAGCAGGCGAGAGATCAGCAGGGTTCATAGAGCAGGCCAGAGACAGACAGTGCCCGGGGGCTGGGCTCAGGGGGCGAACAGCACAAAAGCAGCAGGCAGTAGCAGACTGAACAGTCCGATAGGGTCTTTTGGGGGTACCCTGGCTGAACGTGATCTACTGGGGAGGCTGGTGTCGGCTAGAGTCTGTCACATGTCAGGCGCTACCCATGGGAAGAGCCTGACGTTCATGACGTGACCGGCTCTATTCCATCCTACCGGCCTTTCTACCTGCAGTCACCCCAATTTATGTAAGAGGGACCCCACCTCTCTCCCTAAAACGTACGCACACAAGTACATACACACACACACAAGGTTCATGTCCTCCAGGTCTATTAAACCGTGGTGCTGTCTCTCTTGTTGTGTACCCGGGAGTGCACCTCTCTCGCCGCCATTGCCGCCCTTCTCTGCCGTGAATGTGCTCTCTGTTTGGGGGGTGCCTTTCTCTGTGCATTGCCCCTGTGCGAATGGTGTGATAACGTGTCGCCCTGCCTCGTGCTGGTGTGTGGCCAGCCTGTTCCCCTGTGTAAGTAGTCCCAGTGCTTGAAAACACATGTTTTGATGAGTGATTCGTTTGGAAGTTTGTGGCCTGCCTGAGGTATGTATGCAGAGTGAGTGAGCACAATACCACGCTCAATGCAGAGAAGCGTCACTAACCGTGAGACACTGCTGGTACCTGTAGCGGGGCTCTGTGTGCTGAGTGCGAGAGTGACAGTGAGTGCAGAGTGAGTGCGAGAGTGACAGTGAGTGCAGAGTGAGTGCGAGAGTGACAGTGAGTGCAGAGTGAGTGCAGAGTGAGTGCGAGAGTGACTGAGTGCAGAGTGAGTGCCAGTGAGTGCAGAGTGAGTGCCAGAGTGACAGTGAGTGCAGAGTGACAGTGAGTGCAGAATGAGTGCAGAGTGACAGTGAGTGCAGAGTGAGTGCAGAGTGACAGTGAGTGCAGAGTGAGTGTGAGAGTGACTGTGAGTGCAGAGTGAGTGCGAGAGTGACTGTGAGTGCAGAGTGAGTGCGAGAGTGACTGTGAGTGCAGAGTGAGTGCGAGAGTGACTGTGAGTGCAGTGTGAGTGCAGAGTGAGTGCGAAAGTGACTGTGAGTGCAGAGTGAGTGCGAGAGTGACTGTGAGTGCGAGAGTGACTGTGAGTGCAGAGTGAGTGCGAGAGTGACTGTGAGTGCAGAGTGAGTGCGAGAGTGACTGTGAGTGCAGAGTGAGTGCAGAGTGAGTGCGAGAGTGACTGTGAGTGCAGTGTGAGTGCAGAGTGAGTGCAGAGTGAGAGTGAGTGCAGAGTGAGAGTGAGTGCAGAGAGAGCAGGGTATGCTTGTGCGCTTACACGGTGCACTGACACACAGGAGCTAAAACAAAGAACAGCTGAACACATGTCTTGAGAGCTTCATGGAGGCAGCCGGCCCTCTGTGAGGGGAGCAGCAAGGAGGGGACGCCCCAACCAATCAAGCGCAACTACTCACAACCTACTGTACGATTACAACACAGGCCAAAGGGCAGAGCTAGGTCTTTTCGCATTACGGAGGGTGAGCAGTGTGTGAGCGTGCAGGGTGAACAGTGTGTGAGCGTGCAGGCTGAGCAGTGTGTGGGCATGCAGGGTGAACAGTGTGTGAGTATGCAGGGTGAGCAGTGTGTGAGCGTGCAGGATTAACAGTGTGTGAGTGTGTAGGGTGAGCATTGTGAGTGTGTAGGGTGAGCCTTGTGAGTGTGTAGGGTGAGCAGTGTGTGAGTGTGTAGAGTGAGCAGTGTGTGAGTGTGCAGGGTGAGCAGTGTGTGAGTGTGCAGGGTGAGCAGTGTGTGCAAGGTGAGCAGTGTGACAGTGTGCGGTGAACAGTGTGTGTGTGTAGGGTGAGCAGTGTGAGAGTGTGCGGTGAACAGTGTGTGTGTGTTTAGGGTGAGCAGTGTGTGTGTGTAGGGTGAGCAGTGTGTGTGTGTTTAGGGTGAGCAGTGTGTGTGTGTAGAGTGAGCAGTGTGTGTGTGTAGGGTGAGCAGTGTGTGTGTGTAGGGTGAGCAGTGTGTGTGTAGGGTGAGCAGTGTGTGTGTAGGGTGAGCAGTGTGTGTGTGTGTAGGGTGAACAGTATGTGAGTGTGTAGGGTGAGCAGTGTGTGAGTGTGTAGGGTGAACAGTGTGTGAGTGTGCAGGGTGAACATTGGGTGAGTGTGTAGGATGAACACCGCGTGAGTGTGCGGGGTACGAAAACTCGAACTAAGTCCACCACACACACACACACACATAAGACCCCACACATAAGACCCCACACATAAGACCCCACACATAAGACCCCACACATAAGACCCCACACACTCACCACCACACACTCACCACCACACACTCAGTGCAAACTTACACACACTCACCACCACACACTCACCACCACACACAACCACACATGCAACCACACACGCAAGGACACACACACACACAACCACACCGTCAGTGCAAACTTTCACCAGACACAGACACCATAAGTCGTCTGTGCAGGATTCCACCAGGCACACACCACCAGACGTCAGTGCACGCTTTCACCAGGCACACACACCACCAGCCGTCAGTGCACGCTTTCACAAGGCACACACACCACCAGCCGTCAGTGCACGCTTCCACCAGGCACACACACCTCCAGCCGGCAGTGCACGCTTTCATCAGGCACACCCACCACCAGCGATCAGTGCACACATCAAGTGTTAACGCATCCACAATTAACTATTGTAGCAATCGCAGTATGGTGCACTTTACTTTTAAACATATTCATCTAAAGCGCAGCATGCAACTATTGCTACAATTCCAGTCCAACCCACATAATTCCACTACACACCACATGCATACACTCAATAACACATGGCTAAAAGACATTGCCATTTACAATGCCATTAGCTCTAACTCAAATAAATCCGAGACCTATTGCATTTCCAATGCTTGTTAGGTAAGGCTTAGAGACAGCTCCAGCTGTTTCACCAGCCTTGTGTGATAAAAAACACATACATTAGAACATGTTTACATATTTATATAGAAAGGCTTTGGGTCAGCTCTCTTCATCCATTGGTGGAAGAGGAGGCCAGAGCCTGGAGAGAGAGAGAAGCCGGCAAGCGGCGAGCGTGTGCGTCTGTTGAGACGTGACCGGCAGGAGCCAGAGCAGCCGCCAGTACCAGACGGCGTGTGGCGTACGGTGCAAGGAGCCGCGGCTACAGCCGCAGGACCAGAAGTGTGCGGTGCTGTGCAAGGAGCCGCGACCGCAGGAGGGGACTGCAGGAGGGGAGAAGTTGCCATGTGGGGTGCAATGCGTGGAGTGCGACCTGAAGTGTGTGCGGAGCGACGAGCCGCGACCGCAGGACCGGTAGTTAGAGATGGTGGCGTAAGGAGCCGTGCCTGCCAGGAGCCGGTAGCTGGAGCTGGAGCCGGTAGCCAGAGGTGAGAAAACCGCTGTGCAGCGTGAGACTTTTTGGGCATTGCAGCGTGGGAATTTTTTGGCATTGCTGGAGCGAGTGAAGAGAGCGAAGAGAGCGGCAAGTTGGAGGAGAGCCGGTAGGGGTAGCGGCTCATTTCTACTCCCTTGCTCCCTTGCTTTTCTACTCTCTTGCACCCTTTCTCCCACCTTTTCTCACGCATTGATGGAACCAAGGAAGCCATCAGTGTAAGGGATAGGGATTGGAGTGGTGCTGTGTGTGCCTTGGTGCTCTAGGAAGATCTTTGGTAATAGATGGATTAATTACATTACTCCGCCCCAGGCCGGGTGCATAAAGGAAACTAATTCCCCCCATCCTCCCATGTTAAAAATACTCTGATGATCATAAAGTTTGGAGATATAACGCCGAGCATGGAGTAGACGCAGCTGAAGGAGTCAGTGTGGGCAGTAACTACGGAGGTGAATCACTGAGAGCAAAGAGGGCTGCATGAGGTCTGCGTGAGCACGTGCCTCCACATACAACCCGCAAATGTGAGGCAAATTTGTGGCAAAAACACCATTATTCCAGATTCAGTGGTGATTAGCAAAAAATTGCAAGCCAGCTCATTTGAAATGTAAGAGTATGTTTTAAGTATAATCAGTATGTTTTAAGTATAATCAACTGTTGATTTTCGCTGAAGTGAATTGGAACTTTGGGTTAAGCATCAGTCTACAATTTGAAGCATTCTACTGCTTGCTGTACTATAGCTATTGTATAGCACTGTAGAACGGAGCGTGGGTATTAGTTTTTTCCTTCACATCAGATCCTCAGCTTTCAGGGCACACCGAGGAGTCTGCCAGCGGGACATAACTTGCTAAAGCAGACACAGGAAATCACGGACAGTGACTCCGAAGAGGTGGTACACCAGAAGAGAGATTCAAGTGAAATGAGATCAGGACGGGTCAGGCAGGTGACCCCCCTACAAAAAACACATAAACAAAACAAATCAGAAAAAAACTCAACTACAACAAGGGGGACATCTCCAACAAGACCCCAAGGGACAGGAAATTATCCTTCCTCAACACCATCTCAAATGGAAACTAATCCTGGGAAAAACAAGAGGCCGGAACAAAAAATAAGCACATTTTTCTTTCTGAAAGACCTAGCAGCAGCCATCTTTTCGGAAACAGGGAACATAAAGGGTTTGCTTACACCCCTTGCTCCACAAAAACTAAATGATGCTGAATTGCAAGAAGTTCCACTTCAAGTACCTCATGTAACGGCAACTCACATAGTGCCCGGATATAACGAAAGTGTGGGAATAACGGATCAAATAACAACGGAGCTAAGAAATGAGAAAAATTCACCAACAATCCCCCAAACGAAAAGTGCAAAAAAAACAATTGTACAGGCAATTATACATTCAGTAAATAATAACAAGAATGACTTGAGAGACACTAAGCCAATATGCATTGATCTGAATATGAAATCTGATGATAAAAGAAATCCGCAACAGGACGATATAGCAACAACTTACAAACTTAAAATATCGGAGCATTTCCATTCAACATCAAACAGGAACAACCAAATACAGGATAATCAATGCCATGATCCCCTTGTAACTTCGTGTGATATAAAGGCTTCAACCTCATGGTTACACTCAACATTAATAATGGAGATGGAGGAATTGGTTGAAGAATTGGAAATAAAAACATCAAATCAACCAAATTCGGTAATTACCCCCGTAAATATGCAAATAGAATCTACAAAGCAAAAAGATGGGAAAAAAACGTCTGCAATAAGGGCTATTGGTATTGAATCAAGATCCTTCCTCAATTATAGAAATATCAAGTCATTGTTCTACCCAGATTTCTACGGAGGTAAATGTGATTCACCATATGGTCCGCTAGGCAATACAAGGCAGGATCAAATTGATCAATCCGAAATTCAAACAGAAATTAGTTTAAGTACTTCGGCGCTTCAGCAGGATAATCCGAAAGCAGTAGGATTCTATGCAAGTAAGCCAAAAGAATATACCAACCAAATGGAGATAGATAACTTATCTTCTTTACATTCTTCATTATTAACCCTTTAAGTGCTGCCGTCGGCCAACGGTCGTCACGGGCACTACCTCCCCAGTGCTGCGTGCGACCGCTGGACGTCCAATTCAGCACTGGATAATGGACAGCGCAGCACTGGGGAGGTTTATTTACGAAGCTCCCAAGGTGTTAAACACCTTGCAAACATCGATATCAGTATTAAATATGCAATCAGATAAATTGGACGTCCAGATTGATCTTATGAATATTATGGCAACTCACGTCTTTAGTATTAATACCAAAATAGATATACTGACCAATCAATTGAAGAAGTTCCAACCACCTGAGAGTACAGATCGCAATGTATCTGTAAATGTGATCAAATAATAGATAAATTAAGTACATTACCGGCTATATTAATTGATATATTGAAAGAAATAAAGTACAAGCCAACTTTAGAGAAAAACCCACCGGAACATATGCAAGAGAAATTACAGTCAATAGTAAATCTACCAAAAAACGACATCTGTGAGCAACAGGTTGGGCAATCGAATGAGTTAATTTGTGAAAATATACATGAAATCCTAAACGACGTGTCATTGATCCACTTATCGAACAGTGGAGAAGAATCTATTGCGATGAAACCCAAAACCGTTTTTACTCAAGTCTTAACAAAAAGGCAAAAAAAACGCGCTAGAGAAGGAAGGCAGAACACGATTGGTCCTACGCGGAATGATGCAGAGGTCAATACGTGCTACCCACTATTTAGCGCCATGAAACAAAATAAATCTCTTCCAGAATTACAAACCACTGAAAGAAAGTGTACTTTAGTAGATCAACTGTCGGATGGCACCATGCATTCTTGCTCCTGTAGTGTAGTTCCTATATTCCCAATAGGCTCTGCGCATTGGAATTACATAAAGGATAGTTTAGACGTAGGACTGAGGTCGACTAGGTCTCTACTGAATATGTTAGACTTAATTATGAATGCCAGCTAGCTCAGTGGTCACTAGAAACTTTCTCGAATGAACAGGAAGGAGTTAACTTTCCTGATTAGACAAGAAGGGATTAGTTTCTGACAACCGCATAAACATGACAACTTTGCTCCCTCCAGAACAAGGAGTATATCTCCAGAGTCGTGTGAAAACAATAGACAGCTATTTCACTCACTCAATCGTGCATGCTTAGTTTCACCAGGAGTGCAGAGAAATAGAGAGACGGGCGTTTTCAATAAAAGTTGTTATTTATTGAGCAGTCCTCTTTCTCATGCAAGAGAAGTGAATTGCCACAACTGCAATACTTATCATGAAGTAAAGTGCGTACATGTTGGACCTGGCCTCGTGGCGTGGTTCCCCCCGTTCCTCAGCGCCCCATTAGCGTAGCCCTGCACCCGAAGTCCCCTGGTCGTCCTGCTCCCTGTACGCCCAAACCCCGTAATACACGACCAGCCCCGCAGGTCCCGTCCCGCTCCCGGCTCCGAGTGGCCAGAACATACATGCCCCACAAGGCCGGCGGCCATTTTTCCTTCCCAGAAACCCCTGACTCCTGGGGCCTAGCATGACCCCGGCCCCAGCGAAACCTAAACTCCAAGGCGCACCACTCCCGGCTGGGGGGTAGAGGACTCCCCGAGTGAGATAAGCCAGGGAGTTTCGATGGCACCTCCGGCCTCCCCCGAGAGACTGGTAGTTGTCACACCTTTTGCTCTCCCCTGTGGGCCAGTTTCGATTGCACCTCTGGACTCCCTGAGGGCTGGCTCCAGACCTGCTGGGTGTCTGGGAATTCCCGGACGCATCTTCAAAGGATCACAGAGCCAACCGCCGGACCTCCCCAACGGCCAGCCCCCAAGGCCTGAGACCCCTACCTGCGAGGGTCCGGACATCAAAGGGCCACTGGAATATATCAAGGCCCGCATCACAACTAGCGGGCAGTTGTATCCTGGACAAGAAAGCCCTGCTGATCTGATCGCGGCTGACCTTGAGGAGAACTGAACCTTTTGAATCGCTGAGCCCTGCTGACGCTGTCGCGGCTCCTTCTCGAACCCGGAACTGAACCATCGGAGCCCTGCTGACGCTGTTGCGGCTCGTCCTCTCAAAGACCTCGGAGCCCTGCTGACGCTGTCGCGGCTCGAGCTTGAACTGAACCATCTGAGCCCTGCTGACGCTGTCGCGGCTCCGCAAGAACTTCTCCGGATCGAGCCCTGCTGACGCTGTCGCGGCTCGAGGAGTACTCTGGTCCGGCTGGACCATCGACGCCACCATCACGACCGGAGCCGACTCGGCGTGAGTGAAGTAGCTAGTACGACCATCATCTTCCGTATCCCCCGGCTCGAGGATTGAGAGCTGTGCGCAGGGTACGCTTCGTACTGGCCGAAAGGCTAAGACTGTCCCGCTTCCCTCTTCCCGAATTCCTAGAGACCTTACGATCCCTTGTACATAAGAGTGCCGATTCTTCTTACTGTTTGATAAAGAACTTAATACTGAATACCTATGGTGTGGTGTCCGTTCATGAGTGTGGTGTGAGCTCAGTGTGTACGATCCTAGACTCGAAGTCCTCCCCGGTGGGGACCTCACGATAAGACTCGGCAATATCTGTGGGAGAGGTGTGTCCTGGGGTGGTCGGGTGAGCACAACCTGGCCCTCTGAGATCGCCCCTTCTAACAGTACAGTAATAGGAGAATTATGAAATAATACTGTAAAAGCATTTATATGGTTTCTAAGCCATAAGATACTTAAAATGGATAAAATATATACATACATAAAATCATTGACTAAACATACTCAACTGGTGCTTCTAAGATACGCCTACCCCGGTGTACCTAATCTAAGCCTAGTACGCGGGAAGGAGTAAGTGAGCTGCAGTTTAAGTTAAGTTAGTTTTTGCCAAGAATCTGAATCAAGAATTCTCTAAGGATCTAATCAGCTCCGTACCTTGGTTATAGAATGAATGAGGTCTTGTATCTCTTTCTCAGGACTTGATCTCCCAGCAACCCGCAAGGGTGACTGGAAACACTGGAGCTGGATTTCTCGGCAGGAGAAAAGACAGCGTCTCTCTCAGTGCGTCAATGGGAGGGTCGGCTTCTTTCGGCACTCATTACTGCTGGGCTTCGGGTAAGTAGATAGCCGATCTGCTCCAAACCACCGTGTGTTTGCTTAAGGCAGATGCTGGTATATTTATACCTGGAAGGTGCCGAGTTTGACGTAAGGTTGGACATAAGACGTCACTAAGAACTTAGGGGCAGATTTATGTTAACTGGCGCATCCCCAGGGATGCGCCAGTTAATGTGCGCCACAGTGCGCCACAGCTCCGCCACCCATGGTGTGCCGCATTTATAATGAGGCGCACCATGGGGCAAAAACGGCACAGATGCGTGACGCATCTGTGCCGTAAAGGTGGCGCATTGCTGGAGTTGCGTCGCAAGCGCGACGCAGCTCCAGCAAGGCTCGGGGGTGCCCCATCTTAACAATGCTGCGTCAAGACCTACGCCTGCTTCAAGCAGGCGCAGGCTTTTGACGCAGCATTGGCCTGAAAGTGACTGAGTGAAATCTTATAGATTTCACTCAGCCACTTTTGCGAGGCGCACCTGCCCCGGAACGCCCACCCTGCGCCGGAACGCCCACAAGCGGCGCAGGGCTTTACAACGTGACGCATCTGCCTAGATGCGTCACGTTGTAAATCGTTCGTAGGGATGCGCCACGTTTACGCCGCCTTGCGTGACGCACAAGCGGCGTAAACGTGGCGCAAGTGCCTCATAAATCTGCCCCTTACAGTTCTTTCTGGACTCCAGGAGTTCTTGTACAAATCAAAACAAAAGCAGGGGGAATTCCCGGGCTGCTGGAGGCTTGGTTTGTTTAAAGAACGCGTTGTACTTTCTAGGAGTCTATGGGAGTAGCCTTGCCGTATTTGGACTGCATTGGCTATGACTAAATATGGATATGATTCTTATGCCTTTATAAGGATATGATTTGTTATAACCACATAAGGGCATGAATCGGGAATATTTAAATAGGGTCCTAGATACGTTCACAACACCCACTCCACGTATAATGTCCATCATTACTAAATACTAAGCAATACTAAACATATAACGATGCATGTGTTTTCCAACCCACCCCAAAATACATAAAATGCATTTGAAATGGTATGTAAACGAAAAAATGAGTATCTTACTGTACGTTTTCAAGTGGAGGTAACATTCAAATAATGCATATATGGTACTTTGACTGAATGATTTGCGAAAATTACATTTATGAAATGGCTCTTAATACAGAAAAGAAGGTTGAGACCATTTCATCACATATTTATACAATACTGTACATGTGCTAGAGGCTAAGTCAAAATATTGTCTCTAGAGTCTCTAAAAACAGAAGTTCTGTTCTCTAAGAATAGTTCTACTTTAAGCAGAGTACCATGTGCCAGAAAAAAGGTAAATATTTTGGAAATGAAAAAAATAATAATTTCGCTTTCAGGGGAAAAATAGTTCCAATTGTTTTCAGTAGTGTTGTTTATCAAAAACTGAAGGCCGAATTCAGAGTTCAGAGAACGCTGTGTGCTCGTTGTTTCAAAAGTTATTCTCGTTGTTAGGAGAGAACATCAAATCAGACAGGCTGGCAAAGAATTCGTCTACAGCAGTAGGTGAAAGTTGGACCAGGTCCGAAATAGTGCAAATGTGCGAAGCATTACTATCATCGATGTCTGGATCAGCAATGTTCACAGAAGGTTGTACCTGTGTGCCGCTTTCATCTCATACTTCACCGCCACCTAATCGTAATGGTGAAGTCTCAACGAATGCCATCATCAGAATAGGTAGCCGCAGGGGACAACACGTTGCATGAGCCGTTACCGAACCAAGCAAAGTATCGATATCCATTGGTACTGCTGATGGTAGTGTAAGACAGACGTCCAACACGCATTCTTCTCCGCATAGCAGACATCAAAGCACAGGTAAGATGCAATCTTGCCAGATTGGTCTGAATGAAAGAAACCAGGTAGTACTCAGATCTCTTAGCCAGGCAAAGCCGAGGACTTTAGTGATCCGTTCTCGGTATCGTATAGCCACGATCGTTACTTCCATTGTAGCCTGAGTTTTGTCTGTGGCTGGACTTGCCATATCGGAGCAGAAGGAACAAAAATAAAATTCCTGCTACGAGTCCCAAAAGAAGAGGCAGTCCGCCGAATACAGAATGCACCAAAGTCAGGAAGATGCCAAGAACTGTCTCAAAGGGTGCTAACAGTCCCGAAAAAATTATCTTAATTACATGTGCGATGCTACTGGTATCTGACATGTTTAAGATTTGGCTTAACATTTCTACGAAATGCACGGGGAAATTTGTCGATAATAGGGAATGTATCTCTGCCGCTGTCCTTGCAACTTGCAGATCATACGTCTCTTTGGACGAGGTTAAAGGCACAGTTGTCTGTAAAAGAATAGACTTCATTCTGCTTGAAGTATCAATTCGAATAGAAGAGATATTCAGAGAAGGCCATATTTCTGCCTCCTTGTCTGGTTTGCTGTTTGGATACAATACTTGCATACAGCAAATGACCCTGGAAGTAACGCTCACGAGATAGGCTTTTCCTGGCACCATGCCACAACAGCTGTGGTCACTTATTATAACATAGCTGCCGTTGGAAAGCTGTCTGAAAAAAGGCTCTATCTGTGTTGCAGGACTGCCGTGCAGGTGACATGAAAGGTTGTTTGATGAACCTTCGCAGGCTCCATGTAAGTTAATACCTTGACACAGAAGTGTACCGCTTAGTGATTTTTTACAGTTGTTACCACTAAGAAATACTTATTTTTTCCCTTCACTATAACATTTATGTGTATAAGGTAAATTCCAGGTTGACTTGATGTATCCTTTACCCAACCTTTCATACAGGCCTGCTGGTATATACTTTTGGCAATACTGAAACTGAAAAGTCGTTATCGGAATTGTAATTGTACCATGTATTATCCATTCAATGACAGGTCTCTCTGACATTGTCAATGGTAATCTCTCAAGTTTTTCAATGCCCAGAATCGTATAGTCTGCTCCTTTTTGTGCCAAACTGATTTGTTTATCATTAAGGTTAAAGATAGAAAATAATGACGTTGTGTTGATTAGACGCCATGGCACGTAGCCTGAATGCAGATTTTGTAACGTCCAGCCTAACTGTACAATAGAACGCAATTGGGACTGGCCATGTTGTAACATTAGCAAGTCCTGCTCTATTATATCAATAGCAGATGATACAATCCTGTCCAGTGAATAAATTCTGGAGGACAGTGTCGTTAACCCATTGTCCACTACAGACAGTGATTTTTCCAAATTAATACGATCAATTTCTCGTATTTTTTCAGCAGTTTCAATTTGCATCACTTTCCAAGCTTCGTTGTAAGCAGCGTGTATACCGGCGTATATGAAACGTTTTTGGCGCTGTTTGCGAGGTCCCAGTATGAAATCTCGCAAGTCAGTACCTTCTTTAAGTAAAGTCAAGTGTTGCTTAATTTCAGGCAGTGTGGATTTCTGTAGCCATTCGAGGCATAGTTTCCCTACACTGTATGTTGTAACTATCCCTGGATGTTGTCTCTGGGAATATCTTGGGTCTGGCCTGGTCTGTTTGAACCCCTGTGTTTTGTTCAGGAATCTATCTTGACAGTTATTTGTGTCTATGGGCCAGATCAACCATTTTTTCCAATCAGGATTTGTTCTGTTTTGGTGTAAAATATGGGATACGTCTATCTCCACATCTGTAGTGCTATTACTATCAGGTATGGGCTTTGGAATAGACGGTTTGTTTAAGTCTTTTATCTTGGCTAGGCCGAGACAGGTTGTTTGTTGAATGGTATCATTCAGGAATATTTTCTGTTCTGGGATCATGCAGGCTCTGAATAATGTGAATAATGATTCTAGACCTTGTACCTGCCAGTCTTTTGTACCCCAGATGGTTTTTGTCTCAATGTTGTTTTTCCAAAATTCAAAACCAAATGTAGACTTTTTTCATAACATTTTTCAGAATAAATCAATTTAGTATTTGTCAACATGTTTTTCATTCCTGTCTTATTTAACATTTTGAAATAAAACGTTTCTGGATCAGTGTTGTTAAACCCTGAGAAGTATGGGAATTTCTCATAAAATGTTTTCGAGCTGCCTTTTGGCGGTGTTGGACAATGTTCCCATTGATTATAAGTAAAAACATTTCTAGGATTAGCAGATTTATGCAAATAGTGATGACCATAATGATTAAAGCAATACATTTCTTCATGATTTGATGAACCCTGCAAATAATCATGTACTGTGAATTTTGCTGACATTTCTAAATCTGACATCATATTATTAATATTTTCAAAGTCCCAATCATCAGAGAAAGTACTTGGTGATACAAAGTCACTTAATGAAACCTTGAACTGTTGTAGATATTTCAAGAGCTCAATCGGGCCATAGATTTTGTAATACGTTTTGCCCCATGCTACACCACCAGGTATTGGAATGGCTGTGATGTTCACTGATGACAGTTCTCTTTTTTCGATGCGAGAGGATCTGTGTGGCTTTAGGACCAAGTTGATGTTCTGACTTGCTGTGTCCATTGTACTATGTTTTCCATCAATAAATCTACCCAAACAGATATGCTCTTCCCTTGGGCTAGGGCTCTTTCTTTTGCTACAGCAGTTTGAACCGCAGTTAGAATTTTTTCAGTAGAAATGAATTTCATTTCAGCTTGTGTGTACAAGTGTGATTTATAAGCTATTGGTACAGTTTCTCCCTCTTTAGAGGTCAGGTATGTGAATCCGCATCTTCCTGGGATGACTCGGATTACAAGGTTGCGTTCGTTTGCGCGTGTTTGCAGTTTTGTTTTAGTTAACATGTCTGTTTGTAATGATCTTTAAATTTCTGTGTGTTTCTGAGTCCAATTGATTGGTTTAAAATCAGGTTTTATTAATTCGTATAGAGGTTTAACCCTCTCTGCATAATTTAGAATATATGTTCTTCCGAAATTCAGGAAATCTAGAATTGATTGTAAGTTCTTCAGCGTTTTTGGTGCTTGGAGTACTGCACACTTCTCTAAGAAGTTGTCTGCTAGGCTTTTGCCTTCACTTGATAATTCATATCCTAAAAATAGGACTGTTAGGTGGGAAATTCGTGATTTTTTAAAGTTAAATTTATACCCTTCAGATGCGAACCCAAGTATTATGGTGTTCACTCTTTTCAAGTGTGTCTCCAGGTCATCGTCTGTAAGATAGATGTCATCGACATAAGATAATGCCTCATCATCATACATTTGTAGTAACTCTGTTACCCTGGCTGAGAATAATCCTGGGCTATTCTTGAATCCCTGTGGGAGACGACAAAATTGTTTTTTGGGCCCCATACTGGAGAAAGCGGTCAAATACCTGCTTTCTGGTGCTATATTTTGACAGAAGAAACCATTTGAGATATCTAATGTCGTTTTATATTTTTTGCGCACAATGTTATTCATTAGTGCTGCACTGTGTGAGTTTTGTACTGCAAATGTTTTGCAGCAAGAGTTTAGGTGTCTGTAGTCCAAAACTAGACGATATGAAACGTCTGGCTTGGAGACAGGAAACAAAGGATTGATCATTTGTGAAGTGCATGTTTCAATCACCCCCTGATATTCAAGTTGATCTAAGATCTCCCTGACTTGTTTTTTAGCTTCTTGCTTAACAGGATACTGCCTCTGTGCAGTAGGTTGATTTTTTAACTGGATTTTATGGTGAGGAGAATCCTCATCCCATCCTACATGATTTTTATATAATGCAGGGGCTTGGGCCACTGCCCATTTTCTAGCAAATGTGTATTTTTTATGAATTGGAATGTGATTTGAGAAGGCAGGCATAATCATTTCTTCGCCATGTGGGCACTCCCTGACAAACTCTGGTGGCCAGTCTTTCTCAGCTAGCAGGATATCATAGCCTTTAGAGAAGTTATCCCAAAAGAGACCTCTTATTTTCCTAGTTTTGTCCCCCTCTATACGCAATGTTATTTCATATAATTTATGGGGTATGCTAACTCTGGTGTCTGCAGTTTCCACCTGAATGTATTCATTCGTGTCCACTGTCTCCAGAAGATTCATCAGGATCTTGTGAGCTATGGTCACTTCTGCTGCGCTGTCTAGCATTGTCTGGGCCCACTCTCTGTTTTTCCGTTGTGTCCTCAGAATCCTCTGCATGTTTTATTTTAATACTGGCTACTTTCTTTTTTGGAAATTGTAATTTTTTACTTTGTTGAGCAGGTTCCTTGTCTTTGGACTTGACGTGCTCTTCTTTGTGTTCTGACCGTCCTCTTCTTTCTGATTTCTGTGAGGAAGTCTGAAAAGATCGAGAGGGACGCGTATCAATATCTTGATATCTGTCAGGTTTTCTCAAATTATCCCTATTTCTAAGGTTGTATCTTTTTTTAGAGGGCTCCCTTTGGGGAGACTTGCTTCCTCGTTCTGGAGATCTATCTCTCCGTTGAGGAGACCTTCCTCTGGACTGAAACTGTTTTTCTCTGGGAGTGGTTTGTTTATTACCCTCCCACCTCTTTTTCGGAGTATTGAGATTATTTTTAATAAAGGTTTTTTCAGGATTTTCAGTTAGTTGTGGTTTTAGTGGTTTCCCACCCAAACTATCTCTACCTAGTTCTTCATAGGATTTTTCTAGGATTCTGGCAAGTTGAAAAGGTTGTTCTGCTATATCTGTTTCTTTCAATTTCTGGCAGATCGCCACAGATGCTGCTTCTCCTTTTATGTGGGCTAATAATATAGCCGAGACCTGCTTATAGTCTTTCAGTAATTTCATACCTAGAGTTAAAGCAGGTTCTGGACCGTATTCATTTTGAATCTGTCTTAGTACATCTGGTATAACCGCCATGGACAGAACACCATGTGTTTTTGTGTAGATCAAAGCAAAGACTGTGCCCCAAGTGTCACAGTCTTCCACATGTGGTGCGATCCCCATTGGAAGACAGATAGTCAGAATTCTGTGTTTCTCATCGGGTGTAGTATCAGGAAATACTGCCTCTATTTGAGTGATTTTTTGAGCTAACCAGAAAGGAATTTGTTCCCGTTTTGCGGGTATTTTGCCAATGACTGATTGTATAGTCTGTGGTGTGATTTTATTTGTATTCCCCTGGTGAGGGGTGTGTTGTGGAATTCTTATTGCTGGTTGGACTGTTGAAGTCCGCATGACATATTGGACCAATTGTCTATGTATTTTAATTAGTTGTTTTAGCTGAACTAAAAGTTCCCGGGCTGACATTTTTTCGATGTCGGGATGTGGTGTATAGCTGGCTAGAACCGGCCATGTGGCTCCTGGTCTACCTAGTGGACCGAGCCTGGTGATGTGATTTTGATGTTTTAGGGTGCCATTAAACCAGAGCAGGTGCTCTTGGTATGTTAGTGGAATTTCAACGTCCTCGAAAGGGGCGTATTCCGTTGGAGATTCCTCTATTTTGTAATAGTGGAAATCGTGTGTTATTGGATTTGCTTCAGGAAAATGTATCCATGAATAGAATACCTCTGTCTGCCGATATTCATGGGCCTCTACTACAAATATGACTGTACCACCTCTTGATGATAGTCCATTTTCTATAAGTTTAATAGTAATTGTTTTTCTTACATTTACCGGAATGATTATAGCATTCGGGTCTTCATTTTGGAGACTTGTGTCATCCGCTAAAAGTTGAGCTGCTATTCTAGCTCTCTTCCTTTCGCCGTCACTTTCTACCATGTTTCTTGACAGAAAGTTCTTTTATTTTGCAGAGCAAGTTTCAAGGAAACAAAGATTAGGTGCACAATATTTTGGAACACTGTATCCTTCAACGTTGACTAAACCAAAAACTAATACATAGGATTCTCATCCCACTAAGTTCTGGCGGATATTAACCTTTTACCCACTCCAGACGTCTATTGGAGTTTTTACAAGAAAAAGGGGTCTGTGTGAAAAGCACGACTGAGTTACTCTAGTATCTAGCGTTAGATTATCGCCTTACCAAACGTTGGGCGCCATGTAGTGTAGTTCCTATATTCCCAATAGGCTCTGCGCATTAGAATAACATAAACGATAGTTTAGACGTAGGACTGAGGTCGACTAGGTCTCTACTGAATATGTTAGACTTAATTATGAATGCCAGCTAGCTCAGAGGTCACTAGAAACTTTCTCGATTGAACAGGAAGGAGTTAACTTTCCTTATTAGACAAGAAGAGATTAGTTTCTGACAACGGCATAAACATGACAACTTTGCTCCCTCCAAAACAAGGAGTATATCTCCAGAGTCGTGTGAAAACAATAGACAGCTATTTCACTCAGTCAATCGTGCATGCTTAGTTTCACCAGGAGTGCAGAGAAGTAGAGAGACGGGCGTTTTCAATAAAAGTTATTTATTGAGCAGTCTTCTTTCTCATGCAAGAGAAGTGAATTGCCACAATTGCAATACTTATCATGAAGTAAAGTGCGTACAGTAAAAGGAGTATTATGAAATAATACTGTAAGTATTTATATGGTTTCTAAGCCATAAGATACTTAAAATGGATAAAATATATACATACATAAAATCATTGACTAAACATACTCAACTGGTGCTTCTAAGATACGCCTACCCCGGTGTACCTAACCTAAGACTAGTACGTGGGAAGGAGTAAGTGAACTGCAGTTTAAGTTAAGTTTGTTTTTGCCAAGAATCTGAATCAAGATTTCTCTACGGATCTAATCAGATCCGTACCTTGGTTATAGAATGAAGGAGGTCTTGTATCTCTTTCTCAGGACTCGATCTCCCAGCAACCCGCATGGGTGACTGGAAACACTGGAGCTGGATTTCTCGGCAGAAGAAAAGACAGCGTCTCTCTCAGTGCGTCAATGGGAGGGTCGGCTTCCTTCGGCACTCGTTACAGCTTGGCTTCGGGTAAGTAGATAGCCGATCTGCTCCAAACCACCGTGTGTTTGCTTAAGGCAGATGCTGGCATATTTATACCTGGAAGGTGCCGAGTTTGACGTAAGGTTGGACATAAGACGTCACTAAGAACTTACAGTTCTTTCTGGACTCCAGGAGTTCTTGTACAAATAAAACAAAAGCAGGGGGAATTCCCGGGCTGCTGGAGGCTTGGTTTGTTTAAAGAACGCGTTGTACTTTCTAGGAGTCTATGGGAGTAGCCTTGCCGTATTTGGACTGCATTGGCTATGACTAAATATGGATATAATTCTTATGCCTTTATAAGGATATGATTTGTTGTAACCACATAAGGGCATGAATCTGGAATATTTAAATAGGGTCCTAGATACGTTCACAACACTCCAATTCTACAGAAAATAATGTCAGTGAAAATAATGTGAAAACCTGGCAAGCCAATCAGAATGGCAAAGACAAAGTCACCCAAGTGAAATTAGTTTTGTTTTCGAAAGAAAGTGATGCAAATAAAAAAAAATTTAAAAAGGTTGCACATTTAGATACCTTGCAAAACGAGACATCAACGACAGACGGAAAACAGGACACATTAACAGAAACTCCAATAGGGCGAGATCAGATCAAGTGCCCTGAGATACCACTGTGTAAATGTTCTGAACAGAACCATATGGAAAGCCTCAAAATTACTAATAACAATCCACCAGTGGTCCTAACAAGCAATTACCATAAGAAAAATAACAATCCCGAACACATAGTAACTGCAAGCGTGGATAAAAAAATTGTGATCACATGTCCTCCAGTAGACAGTAATAACGAATACGAGTTTCATCGCACACCAGCCAGTATACAGCTTGGAAAAGAAGAGAAAATTAAAAGAAAAAATTCCTCCTATTGCCTTGAGCAAACAAAATATAAAAATCCAACGCAGGATCAAGCAAGAGAAGAATCGTCTGAACACACCTCCTTAATAGAAACAATGAATTCTAGAGACCAGTGGCAAATTACATTAATACCGCTATACACGTCAAGAGGAAAGCAAGATATTTTAAACAGAGGCAACATTTTGAGGCTGCTAGGAGAGGTGCGAACATTACAGTTTATTGAAACGACAGATTTACTCTCGGTCAAGTTTATGCCAAACACACATAATCCACTCACAGAGGCAACAATATCTTCGTGGAAGTCGGAAAAAATAGTGAATCAAATCTTAGATGCTAAGGAGCAATTTGAATCATGGGGTATAACAATAACAAAATCAACACCGCAGCGTTACCCTGCTCCATTGGCACAATCGGTCAATAAGCTGAGCACACATTCTCCTGTGTATTCGATTTTGCACAATGCCCGAGGTCCAACAGGTACAGAAACAGTGTCTCCAACAAAAAGTAGGCGTAACTATAGGTATCGGTCACCATTAACACAAAATAGGCAATGACCACTTACTGAATCAACACTTGCCTGTCAAAATGATAAACTAAATATACTTTCATGGAATATTGCAGGAGCAATTACAAAGCTTACGATTAGAACTCTAATGGAAATCTGGGCCCCATATGATATTATAGTACTGCAAGAAACCTGGCTGACAGAATTAATTCAGCTACCTGGATTCACAGTACATCAGGAGGATGCGGTAAAAATGAACCACTACGGAAGAGCAAAGGGTGGCCTTTCGGTATACATATCAAATAAGTTTAAGGCAGAATCTGAACACATGCCGACAACTTCAAATAATATACAAATAATAAGACTTAATATTGCTAGCGGTCACTGGATCACCTCACTAATCCTGTTTAATATCTACGCTCACCCAAATGCCCAAGAAAAATTAATAACATTCAAAAAGCTAATCCACTAAATAACCGAAGTAAGATACAATACTCCAACCTGGGAAATAGTCATCACAGGTGACTTCAATACTCATCTCATCTTTACACCAGTTAATTGCAGAAAATGAAATATGGTTGATAAAACATCAAACTGCCCATCAATGGAGGAAGCCAAACAAAGTGGGTAAGGAATTAGTTACTACCCTGGAACATTTGGGTTTGAGAGTAATCAATGGGAGACCGTTGGATGACAGTCCACCAAGCTTAACATATTGTGGGCCAACCACAGGGTCCGTCATTGATTATACAATTCTAAGCTTGCCATTATTCCAACAATTAAGTATGTTTAAAATTAAGTGTACCACGGAAAGTGATCATTCGATGCAGCAAATAGTAATAAACACTTATTTGGACAGATTTCAACCAGTACCAACATTGGATGAGGGAAGTATAGTAACCGCATACAAAAGAGTGAACTGGTCAAATGAACGACTACCTGAACTCGTAGGTAAAGCCAAAGCAATACTGGAGGATAGTATAGTGTTATCACCTACCATATTAAAAGCTTGGAGTAAATGTGTGCTTGAAGTAACGAAACAGAATTCAAAATTAACAACTAGACGGACTACAATTCATAATCATTCACCAGCACAAGAAATTAAGGTGCTAAAGAAAGAAAGAATTGAGAAGAGAAATAAGGAAGGTAACAAAACAAGGTAACAACTCAGATATTTGGGGCAAGCTAAAAATACTAAAAAAGGAGTTTAAGAAACACGTCTGGTAAGAAAAATGAAAAACAACAGATGAGTTTTGGGTAAAGATGGTTTATAACTGCCAACAATCAAATGCTAAAGCATTTTGGAAAACAATAAATGGCCTAAATAAGACACTTAACATAATAGTATCAACAAACGTAACAGAAGAAGCTTGGGATGTGTATTTAAAAAAACTCTTTTTAGCCGAAGATCAATTGAGGTCTAATGAAAATAACAAAATTAATCAAACTAATGAACTATCATTACATCATTCCCATGTACCCATACTGGATGATACACTGTGTACTAAGATTGAAAAAGTTATTAAATCAGGAAGAAGTGACAGTGCTCCCGGACCAAATGGTATACCACCAGCCTTATTTAAAACTGACCCAAAATATTGGGCCAATCCCATAATGCTATTATTCAAGGAGGTGGAAAATACAGGTTCAATTCATGATAGCTGGAGAGGATCGATAATAAACCCTATCTACAAGGGGGGTGATAAAACAAACCCATCCAATTATAGATTAATAGCTCTTACTGATACAGAAGCAAAATACTATGCATCAATAATATTGGAAGAACTAATTGAGTGGTCAAACGACAAGAATCTGATTCCACCCCAGCAAACAGGATTCCGGAAGGGGTACGGTACCACAATCAACATGTTAGCAGTATCAGTAATTGCGGAAAAAAGCAAACGTCTAAAGAAGAGATTACAACTCTGTTTTATAGACCTGAAGGCTGCCTTCGATCAGGTGGATTGCTCACTCCTTTGGGACAAATTAAGAAGTTGGGGTATACCCAAAAAAAATTACTAAGAGCAATCGAATCATTATATACAGATACGTGGATTCATATTAAAGTAGGGGATGGAACCAAACTGTCAAGGAAAATACCAATGGCTAGGGGGCTTAAGCAAGGCTGTGGGCTAGCCCCACACCTGTTTAATTTATTTATGGCGGATTTGTCTCTCCACCTGGATTCAGTTAATGCACACACACCAAGACTAGGGTCATTGATGATATCCCATTTAGCATATGCCGATGATATTGTGCTGCTGAGTCATACAGAAATCGGTCTCCAAAGACTAATCGAAAAAACAGTGATCTATACAAAACATAACAATTTAGAAATAAATATCTCCAAAACAAAGGCTATGCGTATAGGGAGGAACATTGGTGCATCTGTAAAGATCAAGCTGGATAATCAAACCATAGAAGAAGTCACTAATTACAAGTACTTGGGGTTTAATTTCGGTAAAAATTTTAATTTTCAAGCGCAACAAAATTACATGGTTAGGAAAAACAAAGCTTTGATACATGCATTCAGCTTGCTAGCAAAAAACTAGATGGACCCTCCTATCAACCACTGCTTACAGTAATTAAAGCAAAGTTGCTGCCTTCGCTAACTTATGCAAGTGCAGTGATGTATGGTAGGGATGCTAAATTGTTAGACAGTTTACAAACTAAAACTTATAAGCAGGTATTCCATCTACCTTGTAATGCCTCTCCAGCCAAAATCCGTCTGGAATTTGGCTTAACGCAGCAAAATATAGCAAGAAGGTATCAGTTTATTAAAACCATGCTTAAAATACGAAACAACCAATCAAGTGTTTTAGTTAACGCGCTATGGAAAGCCATGACCAATTATGCTAATTCAACCTATAGCAAATATTTGTTCTCCTCATTACGTTTAATAAATGAGGGTGATCTGTGGGATTTAAAATTGTCGCATCCTACGTTTTGCCAGGCTATGAATAAAGCGCTAAAATTCACTCACTGATAGAGGATAAAAGTGTTTTTTCACGACGAGCCCGTGCATGGATGACAATCCAAACATATGTCACATTGCAACCTGCAACTTATTTACAACTAACCTATCCGGTGCACTTTAAGAAACAATGATTGGCCATGCGCCTAGGGGATTTGCCGTCTTTATCTGAATAAACACTTTGGCGATACAATGGACCAAAAACATGTAGATTATGTGACGCCTCAAAAGAAGACTTTGTGCATTTGGTCTGCATATGCCCCGAAATGATGAATGCGCATCGATTATATTTAAAGTTTTTATTTAATGAGCAAGGGATCCGTACATGCAGAACAGCAATCATGAGAAGCTTGGACTCTACAGATCCTCGGCTAAATTGTAAATTGGTGAAGTTTTTGCAATTCCACGACAAGGCAGTAAAACAGGCTGTAGGAAGTATCCAAAAACGCAGGCTATAACAGTGTATGACATTGATAAGGAGGTTAAAATTGTGCCAATCAATGACATCATGAACCATAGAATCATGTTTGCCCTATCACCTGCGTACCCCACACAAATAACTTGTTGAAAACTGCAAAGTACCTGTAATTATGCCCTGAATATATTTTACGCAACTGTATTATAACTCATGTTATGTGATATATTAATATATATTAATGTTTTAATGAAGATGGAGTAACATCCTTTTAAAATGTATTTAACCTGTATTTGTATTGTGATGGTTTTTATTAACTAAAAACAATAAACATTAATCTGAACCATTGGTCTGTTGCTCTGTTCAACTGAGAGTTTACATTTTGTTTCAACCCACCGCTGCACATTTTTCCTCATCACATGCGCACATCTACCTGAATAGAAGGACATGTCAACCCTGGTGGGCCAAAACTTTAATTTGCCAATGCTTTTTTCGTTCCAGTCTTCAACATGTTTTGGGGCATTCTGGTCTGTTTAAGCTAGGTCTTCAGGATACAGTAATACCTTTTGTCTGCACCATTAAGATTTCTCTTTTCTTTTGATGAGCATTAAAACTGAAAAGGGGTTCTAAACATGTTAGGCTAAGAAGCCCCTGTACCATTCTATTAAAAGGAAATGCAGTGATTAATGTATTTATTTCATTTAAAATGTTTATTGCAAGCATGTAGCTGGCATGATTAAGAGGTGAAGTGTTTCTTCCTTCTTGTGTGTGTGGCATATGTTTGAAATAAAAACAATCTAACCATTTCACCGCCTTACCAGGCCTATTGGCTTTGTTAACCTCTTGTTCTATGGTACTTTTTTGAAGAAACTGAGTAGCAAAGAGGAGAAGCAATTGGATAGCAAACAGGGGAGAAAGGTGGAGAGTCCAGACAGAAAAGAGGAAGTGACAGGGGAGAAAGATTAGATGTGGCGAGCCGTGAAGAAAACTAGAGGGCGGTGGGGCAAGAGCAGAAAGAAGAGTGGCAAGGAACAGAAAGTATATATACAATAAAAAAAAAGATTGAGATAAATCTATGGAAGCAAAGGCTAGGTGAAGAAAGAGGGTGGAGAGATGCAAGAGGAGAGAGGGCGAGAGTACACAGAGAGGAGGAGGGGAAGTGACATGCCCAGCGCTTCCTGGGGGAGGGCCCGTGCTGTACACAGCGAAGCTCACAAGTTGCAGCCCGACTTCATTTTAACTCGGTTCCAAGACCAGGGGGCGGGAAAAGAAAGCACTGCATGAAAAACAGTCACTACAGGAGAGAGACTCCCGAGTGATTCTAGCACTGCATGAGCGAGTGAGAGCGAATCATCAACTAAAGAGATGACGGCGCGGGAGAGTGGCAGCACTGCACGAGAGAGACGTCTAGGCTGCGCGCGTGCAGCTGCCAGCACTGCATGAGACACCTTGCACTGCATGGGAGTGTTTCTCCACACTGCAGGAGAGACAGCAAACAGGGGAGAAACCACGCTTAAGAAAGAAGACAGACTGCGCTTCGGCGGAGAGAGTGCAGCACTGCAGGAGAGACATGCTACACTGCAGTAGAAAGGAGACCCCAGGACTGTTCGTGAAAAAAAGTAATCCAGCACCGACTGAGGGACATATTCAGTCCTGAGTGAGAGATCCGAGGATTGCATGGGACAGACGGCGAGAGTGCCGCGGGGAAAGGTGACATCGCAGAGGGAGAGCACGGGAAGCATCTCAGCAATGCAAACAGCCCCGCAGGGAGGGAAAGTGCTGGGGGAGAAATAAACAGCGCTGCAAAAAAAGTGAGAGGGCAAAGCGCTGCAGAACAAGACTGCACTGTTAGAGAAACAGCGCTCCCTGGGGGGGGGCTTGGCATCCCGAGCACTGCACGAGAGCGCGCTGCAGGTGAGAGGCGCTACTGCAGAAGAGGCTTCTCGGCACTATATGAGAGAAACAGCTCTTCCTGCGAAAGACGCGAGCGCTGCCTGAGAGTGAACCCAGCAGAGCGTGGAACAGGAAACACTGCGCGAGAGAGAGAGAGACG